>NC_142527.1:16370200-16577700 GCF_964205215.1 Stylophora pistillata | reverse complement strand
ATGGCCTCAACCTTTTTGTCGTCGCTCTTCATACCCTCTGGCGTGATAATCCGTCCGAAGAAATCGCACTTAGTTGTTTTGAACTGTAACTTCTTTGGATTGAACTTAATTCCGTTTATTCGTGCTGTTTCGAGTAACTGGAGTAGATTTACATCATGATCCTTAGAATCCACCCCTCTCGTGAGGATATCGTCAATGCATCCCGTGATTCCTTTCACTTCCTTAAGGACTGCATTCAGCCTCCCCTGAAATACGTCTGCGCTGACTTTAAGACCAAAGGGAAGGCGGAGCCACTTGTATTTTCCCTATGGAGTGTTGAAGGTAGTTAGAAGTGAACTTTCATTGTCCAATTCTACCATCCAATAGCCCGACTTGGCATCAACTAGCGTAAAATATTTTCCTCCGTGGAGTTCAGCACTAACTTCATCGATAGTCTTCGTGTAGTACTGGTTCTTTTTGATGCTCTGGTTAAGTTCCCTTGGATCTAGGCATAGTCGAACTGATCCATCAGGCTCAGAGACAGGGACGACGCTATTGGTCCAGTCTGTGTGTCCCTGAACTGCTTCAATGATTTCCGAACTGCACAATCTCTCAAGCTCTTCTTTGTATGCTGCTTTCTTCTTCTCAGGTACTGCTCGTGGTGGATGTTGTACAGGTTGTGCGTCTGGCTTGAGTTGGATGTGATAGTTGCCTCCTGGTAGTTTTCCTATACCCTTGAATATATCTCTGAATTCGGATAATACTTACTCCTTTGTTAAGGGCAAACAGTGACTCTTTCCATTTAAGATGACTGCGTCATCCAGCACCTCACATGTAGGCTTGTTAACCTTACTGGAATCTGGTCGCAGAGCGTTAACACTTGTATGGATTTGCAGCGTACTGGTTAAGGAGGGCGGGGTTACCTCTGGAAAGGCAATGTAGCCGACTTGCTGGGTTTTCTCTGCCTAGGATGAGATAACCTCGAGTATCGGTCACTTGACAAGTCGCCATCTGCGGCCGTTGTCTACCGCCAGTATGAATCGCAGACGTAATGTATGCGCGCCGAAGTATGGCTGCCACGTTTGATGTTCTGCGAAAATTTTTAATTTTACTCGGATTTCAGTCAATTTTTTTATCAGTTTGGTTACACGATGGTCGCACTTTGAACACAGCTCCTGTTTCATTTCAAGCAGCTGGATTGGATCGACCTTCCTTTCACTTTCGAAGACTAAGTTCATTTGGGCTTCGTCGACGACCAATTTCTTCCTGGCACAAACATGGTTACGTTTGCTTCTTATTGCCGTCCCTTGACCTTACTATTTGTCAGGACGTTGAAAGGAATCCTGGCCCACTTACTCATCATTCTACTGGTCGCGCTAACCCGCCTCCTTCTGCTATTTCGCTTGCCGATAAGCCATCAAGTCAAGCCCAAATTGCTACAAAGTTTTACTCCAGAACTGATCTTCTTCGCTTGCGCTCTTCCGGTCCAAGCTATTTGTATCAATCTTCATTATGTCTACTTCAAGCCCTTGGTATTTTTAAGTACCGAGGATGTCGCGCTGGAAAGGCTGATAAAGCTAGGAAACATGCTGTTCACAATATTCTTCCGATTTCTTCTTCACGCCGGGATTGTAGATCATTAAATATTCAACTTGTCACCTCTAATGGTGTCAATCCGTCCGTTTTGAAGCCTCTGAGATCATTGCTGTCATCGAGTCTTTCTTCAAATAATCTTCGCTTTGCAATGTGTAATGCTCGCTCTATCAGGAACAAAGTGGAAACAATCATTGACCATGCTGTTGGCAATGATATCGGTATCTGTATTTTTACTGAAACTTGGTTAAACGATTTAGATTCTGTCTGCATTGCTGATCTTTCTCGTCATGGCTATTTATTCAAGAGTTTTCCACGGCAATCAAATCGATCTGGCGGTGGTACAGGCATTTTATTCCGCGACTCTTTTGATGCCACACTTCTGGACGGGAAGGAACATAATTCTTTTGAATTTTCCGAATGGATTTTGAAGACAACAAATCGCTCTATCCGTATTGTTGCTGTTTACCGCCCTCCCAACTCTTCTGCGTCGGTATTTCTTGATGAGTTTTCGTCGTATCTTGAAAACATTGTCATGTGTCCTGAACCTCTTATTATCGCTGGGGATTTCAACTTTCACATGGATTTGGTGCATAGCAATTGTGCTATAAGATTTAAAGAGTTGCTGGAAACCTTCAGCCTCTCACAACACGTAACGATGTCCACGCATATTTCTGGGTATATTTTGGACCTTATCATCACTCGATCCACCAGTGACTTAATTTTGGGTCCCATTAACGTCACCTTACCCATCTCGGATCATTTTTTTGTTGAGTGTTTTATTCGCTTCCCAAGTTCATCAATCTCTACCAAGTCTGTGTCATATCGCAGGTTAAAGAACATCGACATTGATGCATTTAAATCGGACATCACCTCGTCTGTACTTTGCAGTGACACACACTGGAGCAACCTTGGCGATTTATCCAAGCAGTACTCCTCGACTTTAACAGAAATCCTGGATAAACATGCTCCCATAAAGACAAAAACTCTTGTTACTCGTGCAAAGATCCCTTGGTTTAACGCTGATGTTCTCCAGTTTAAACGTATTCGTCGCAAGGCTGAGCGGAAAGCTCTTAAAAGTGGTCTTTCTTCAGATTGGCTTGCTTATCGTAAAATCTGTAATAGATATTCTGCTCTTCTCAAGTCTACTCGAGCTTCTTATTACTCAGATTTAATTGGTCAGTGCGCTGGTGACTCCGGGAAGTTGTTCAAATTGGTTTCATTCCTTTGTAAGGGTCCTAATGTTAACGATCTACCACCTCATGATGACCCAGTTCTACTTGCGAATAAATTTGGGGAATTCTTTGTTAAAAAAATTGAACTCATCAAAGATTCCATCAGTGATATTGAAGTTAATCCTCCTTATTCTGATACTGCTGCTCCAGCTGTAGAACTTGACAGTTTTTCGCCGTTATCAGTGGAAGATGTTTGCAATATAATCAGTACATCGTCTAATGCCTCATGCTCCCTGGATCCAATCCCTACATGGCTTGTGAAGTCTTGTCTTGACGTCCTTGCGCCCTCCATTACTCGCATGGTAAATTTGTCTATTCGCCACGCCTATGTTCCCGATGATTGGAAAACTGCAATTGTGAAACCTCTATTAAAGAAACCCGGTCTAGAGTTAACTTATAAAAACTTCCGTCCGGTAAGCAATCTAACATTCATCTCCAAGATCGTCGAAAAGGCGGTTCTTTCTCAATTGTTTAAGCACTGTGAATACAATGCTCCTCTGCCGAAGTTACAATCAGGGTTTAGAAGATTTCACTCTACCGAAACTGCCTTGCTTAAGGTTCAAAGTGATATTCTTATGTCAATGGACCATCAGGAAATTACGCTTCTTGTGCTACTGGATCTAAGCGCTGCTTTTGATACAATCGATCATCAGATTCTCCTTAATGTTCTTGAAAGCGATTTTGGAATCATTGGCTCTGCCCATAAATGGTTTGCGTCTTATCTGTCTGGCCGAAAACAACGTGTTCTCATAAACGATCGAACATCAGATGATTTTCATTTGAACTGCGGTGTCCCACAAGGCAGCTGTATGGGTCCTATTTTATTCATATTATACATATCTCGACTATATCACGTGATCGCTAACCATCTCCCCTCTGCTCACGGATATGCCGATGATACACAACTTTATCTGTCGTTTAGACCCAATGACATATCTTCGCAAGATCACGCCATAGCTGCTCTTGAAGCCTGCATTTCGGATGTCCGCTCATGGTTGATTTATAATCGCCTGTTAATTAACGATTCTAAAACCGAATTCTTAGTTGTTGGTTCCCGCCATCAATTATCAAAAATCGCAATTGATTCCATCACAGTCGGTAATTCTACCATTCAGCCTCTCAACAGTGTTCGAAACCTGGGTTCCTGGTTTGACTCCAATATGTCCATGTCCATTCACATTGGTAAGATCTGCAGCAAAGCTTTTCATGGATTGTATAAAATTCGCCAAATTAGGAAATTCCTCAGTCCTGAGTCCACGAAGACTCTTGTTCACGCATTTGTGACTTCGCATTTAGACTATTGCAACTCCCTTTTATTTGGCGTACCCAAGTACGAGACAGAGCGTCTTCAGAAGGTGCTTAACGCCGCTGCTCGACTAATTTTTAGGATTCCCAAGTTTCACCACATCTCGTCCGCCTTATATAATCTTCACTGGCTTCCTGTGGCTTATCGCGTCCATTTTAAGTTGTTACTTTTAATTTATAAAGCTTTAAATAACCAAGGCCCACTATACATAAAAGAATATCTGCAGCCACACAGTGTCAAGGGTCATCAGCTACGTTCCTGCGATCAGGGTCTCCTTAAGGTCCCAAGAACTAACTTTAAGACCTTTGGTGATCGTGCCTTTGCCCGTTCTGGACCTTTTTTGTGGAACGAACTGCCGCTTGAAATTCGAAACAGTCCAAGTGTAACGATTTTTAAGTCAAAGCTTAAGACATATCTATTCAAGCTGGCTTACAGTTTGTTTTGATATTTTGTCGTTTATCATTTTAATATTTGTAGTTAATAATGTTGTAAAGCGCTTTAGAATATTTTATAATTTTAGCGCTTTAGAAATGTAAATTATTATTATTATTATCGCTATGGTGCACGCTTCGTACCCGAATATTTGTACAGAGGTAGGGGTAAGACTCTTGTCTCCAAATAAGGATTTGTGTAGGTACAAGGGCATTACATTGCATCCTGCGCCTGTATCGATCTCGCATTCAACCTCATATATGGGTCCTCCACCTCCAGTACTTAACCAAAGAGGCTTGATGTGCTTGCTTGAAGTATCATTAATACTCTTCACATGAAAAGTCTGGATATGGTGAAACATTGTGTTGGTTGTCCTGTGGTACTTGCGGACCGAGCATTATGCAGTTGTCCTGTGGAGGATCACGAACTGAGATCTGATTGACACTGGCTTCTGTCTGCGGTGCTTGTAAACCATGTACTTGAACCTGCCTAGGTTCACCAGTTGTACCTTGTTTAGCTGTTTTGCTCTTGCAGCACTTTTTGTAGTGTCCTTTCTTTCCACACTTGTGTCAAGTAACATCCTTGGCTGGACAGTGCGATCTGGGGTGAGCAGGCTTTGCTCCACAACAAAAACAACTTTGCGTCTTTGTCTCACCATGCTCTTTCTCTTTAGACGCCTTGTCTCGATTTGACCACTCCGTTGATTTCCCGCCTTTTTGATGCTTTGTTTGCATTTTGTGAATCTGTGTTGATCCTTGTTGTATTGTAGCTGTTGCTGCGGTTGCTGTACTGAGAGTCTACATAATTGATCTTTGACAATCGCTGTTGTATAGGAGAGTTGCAATTTCGATCACTCGTTCGGCGGTAAGGGAGTCCTGGTCTTCTTCCAAACACTTTTGATAAACTTTTGGATTCTTTAGACCAAGGAGAATAGCTTTCCTGAGAGCCATGTCCTTTGCGTCTTCTGGTCATCCGCATGCATCAGTGACTTCCCTGCACTTTTCGATGCACTCTGGTAATTCCATATCACCTTGAGTGAGCACTTTGTACTGTGTAGCCGCGACTAGTTTGCTCCCTCTGGGTTTGCATTGCTCCTCCACCTTTCCGAGATGTATCTCCCATTTCTTGCGATCATCGGCTGGAATTGGTGCCTTGTCCAAAATATTTTGTCCGCGTTCACCCGACCACTGATAGATGCATAGACAAACAAACTCCGGGTCTGCCTTGGTCATTACAAGACCTCTGCATAAAATCGATACCTTCTTTTTCCATTCTAGGAAACGTTCGTGAAGTTTTCCGTCGTTGGTCCAATCTCAGATTGGTCCTTTCGCGAGAACTTCCATGGTGAAGTTGAGGTTTGTGAACACAAAATATTCGCTCGAACTCTGCGATCGTCGATTATCGATGAACTTGTTCGGCTTCCAGAACGTAGACTAGACTTTTACTCCTGACACCATGTTTCCTCATGTGGTTTTCGTCTCCGGCATGAAGAAATATACTCACAAGACAACCTTTCTTAGAGATGAGAATTAAATTGTATTTCACGTACTAACCGCTTTTTTTAAATACAAAACATTCACACTCGCTATGAATAATAATTTTTAGCGCAATCTATAGCTAATTACATATGACTAAAAGAGTGGTGCGTACTGGGAATAACGGTCTAAACAATTATGGACTAATTGCAATATGGAATGGCATACTGCAAAAAATAGATAGAGCTGAACCAGTTTTGTTACAACCAAAATCTGAACGGGAATACTTTATTACTACTGTACTGGAAATCTACAAAAGTCCATGCTCCTCAAGTTTTGATATTAACCATTGAATTGAAACTCGTCCACTGTGAAGGAGTACCCGCATGGAATTTCTAAACCATAGCCGACCCCTTTGTTTACGTGTTTGCCTTTCACAACAGCTCTTCCTTTGGATATGATGAACTTCATATATTCATCATATCTGATTTATCATCACGGATTTATTACGAATCAACTTAACAGCCTGCTCCCAGTTGGCTTGTTAGCTCAATTGGTAGAGCGCTGCACTAGTATCGCAGAGGTCAGTGGTTCGAATCCCGTACAGGCCTGATTTTCGCTATTGCATAAATAGCGCTATCTACTGCGAGGATCGTGCATCATACGTAGCTCTTCCTTTGTTTGTTGGCCTCTTGAGAAAATTTGTAAGCCATAGGGCTATAAGCCCTACGTGCCCTCTGTTTTAGAGCTAGAACTATCATGCATGGGCTGGAATGCACTTGATGTTTTCTTACAATGAATTTTGGATTTATCTTCCTATATGTTCACCTTTTAAAAGCATTTTGCTATAGAGTCAATAAAATCATGTTTTCTGCCATTCCTATCCAATTAAAAGTGTACCTCTATTAAGCGGCCAACCTCTATTAAGCGCCCACTTTTCAAAGTCCCGGGGGTGGCCGCTTAATAGGGGTCGGACTGTGGTAATATACTCATGCAGTTATCATTTCATTACTGATAGTGGCTCACACATGCGCATTTACGTGAGAAAACGAGATACCCAGTTGTAACCGAGAAGCCACAGTATTTCAAAAAACTTGGAATTTTCTGATTTGCTTTGAAAATACATTGTTCACTCATTGGCAGCCCTTTGTTCTCCTGAATTTAAAGCAAAACTGGGTGTATTACGGTTTCCGAAATTAACATCTTTACCTTTAAATGTTGTGGGACGCTTCTTTCGCGGGTGGTATTTGGCAAAATGGAACAAGAAAAAGTTTAAGCTAACTGACACATTCGCCAAAATTGCCTAAAAAGGCAGCATATCTCGAAACACAAGACAACACACTGAAAAACGATACAAAGAGTAGCGTAACATCGTTGATATATTTAACTATATATCTATTCATCTCTATTTAAATTAAGGTATCATCAAATTTGTGATACTGAGATGTATAATACATAACACGTTCATGAAATGGACGAAAGTTAGCCTTTCGCGGTAATGGCTTAATAAAGACAAATAACAATAAGTCAGTAATAAATTTTTTGGGGCACAGTGAAAATCACACGATCAACATCAGTAGCAGGGACGGAACCAGGATTTTCCCCCCTTTTTTATTGTGGGGGAAGGGGGGAGGCAACTTTGATTCAGAAAACGGACTTTTTTAATACTTCAGCCTAAATAAGCTAAGCAATCCTCCGAGAAAAGTCAATATTATATACTCGATATTGTGTAACAACATGTAATCCTGTCATTGCAAGCAAGAATTTTGGCGTAAGACAAGTGTTTAAAAACCCCCACAGGTCTGACGAGAAGCAATGATGTGGATTCCCCCCCCCCCCCGACCCTCTCTATCTAGATCCGCCTCTGAACATAGTATTGGATTCATATCTTTTTCAGTGTTATAACAGAGTAAGGAGTAGTTTTCAGTCTTCCTTGGGAATAAGGTTGTTTACATCAGGCCGTAACCATTCTTGAACGATTGTATTAACGATGTTTCGAAGAGTTTCATTGGCTGTTGGAATGTCCACACTAAAAGGGAAGAAGTAAGTACAAGTTAAACATACAGAAAACCAGGATATGAAGTTACCTACACCTTATCCACTGCTATGGCAAATTTCTTCATGTAACTCAAGGAAAACCAAATCATAGAGGTCAGGTTAATTATGCTACAAAAAGCTCGATGGCGAGCTCAGTCATGAATACCACTAAAGTATAAATAATGTGATTTACCGACTACAGGGCGCGAAATAACTTTTCAATCGCAAGACGATGAAAGTAGTCACGAGGGAATTAAAAAAAATACGTATCTTCATCTAAATAAGAAAGATCATAACAATTCATCACGAGTATGAGACATGCTGGAAAATAACCACATACTTATCTCCCGGCTTGCATGCAAGCTCTGTGTAATATTTAATCTTTGGTTCAGTACCACTTGTTCGAAGAGTGGCAACGCATCCATTCTCGAAATAGAATGTGATCATCTGACTTGACTTGCTAACTGGAAGAACCTGATGAATATAACCAACAAAATAATATATAAACAACATACAAAATGTTGATAACAATCTTAATCATATTTTTTCCCGAGAAGTAACGGGCGAGCCCTTTCTACCTCTAGGAGTTCGAGAATTATTATTTCATCCACCGATATTTGTTTTGTAAACCGAAACTCTTTAACGTAACTTTTTAGAGAGCGAAAGGCCGCTAAACAAACGAGATTTCAACTGCCCATGCCGAAAGTGGAAACAATCAAAACCGACGATCTGTAAATGGGCACCTTAAGCAGAACAAGACGGTAACGAGGAGGCGATAAAACAAACGACTACCAATATAAAACTTTGCACGTATTGTTCATGAGTTGAAGTTCCTTCGTCAGATATAGAGGTTGAGTATAAGATCGAAAAATTGTGCATGTTATCACTGTACAGTTCAAACAACAACAAACATATGAAACATATGTGTGAACTGTGGTTATGAGACGTATATGAGCACGATCCTTCGCAGTAAAGCACTATTTGAGCAATAGTGAAAATCAGACCTGAAAAAAATTTCAGGCCTGTACGGGATTCGAACCACTGACCTCTGCGATACTAGTGCAGCGCTCTACCAATTGAGCTAACAAGCCAACTGGGAGCAGGCCATCAAATTAATTCGATATAAACCCGTAGATGATAAATCAAACAACAACAAACATATGAAACATATGTGTGAACTGCGGTTATGAGACGTATATGAGCACGATAGGCCTGTACGGGATTCGAACCACTGACCTCTGCGATACTAGTGCAGCGCTCTACACAATTTTCACTATTGCTCAAATAGTGCTTTACTGCGAAGGATCGTGCTCATATACGTCTCATAACCGCAGTTCACACATATGTTTCATATGTTTGATTTATCATCTACGGGTTTACATCGAATTAATTTGATGGCCTGCTCCCAGTTGGCTTGTTAGCTCAATTGGTAGAGCGCTGCACTAGTATTGCAGAGGTCAGTGGTTCGAATCCCGTACAGGCCTGAAATTTTTTTCAGGTCTGATTTTCACTATTGCTCAAATAGTGCTTTACTGCGAAGGATCGTGCTCATATACGTCTCATAACCGCAGTTCACACATATGTTTCATATGTTTGTTGTTGTTTGATTTATCATCTACGGGTTTATATCGAATTAATTTGATGGCCTGCTCCCAGTTGGCTTGTTAGCTCAATTGGTAGAGCGCTGCACTAGTATCGCAGAGGTCAGTGGTTCGAATCCCGTACAGGCCTGAAATTTTTTTCAGGTCTGATTTTCACTATTGCTCAAATAGTGCTTTACTGCGAAGGATCGTGCTCATATACGTCTCATAACCGCAGTTCACACATATGTTTCATATGTTTGTTGTTGTTTGATTTATCATCTACGGGTTTATATCGAATTAATTTGATGGCCTGCTCCCAGTTGGCTTGTTAGCTCAATTGGTAGAGCGCTGCACTAGTATCGCAGAGGTCAGTGGTTCGAATCCCGTACAGGCCTGAAATTTTTTTCAGGTCTGATTTTCACTATTGCTTAAATAGTGCTTTACTGCGAAGGATCGTGCTCATATACGACTGTACAGTTTATTAGTAAAAGTGCCAGCGGGTTTCCTCTGCTTAATCTCAACCTCTAAAAATTTTCATTACAATCGAAAACAGTTGGAGGCGGACCCATTATGGCTGCTAAGAGCGTTGTTTGTAGCACCATAAGATTGTGCTAGGTCAAAAATTTCATGAAATTAATTTTTGTTTCCATAAATGTTGTACAATTTTGAGATTTCTTTGTGAGGAAGGTATCCTTGCCTGTTTAAGTTTGAGCAGAGATATCTCTTGAGATCGTTCGAGGAATTCTAGCTTTAAAGTGGCCTTCAAAGGTCATAAGTTACTCACCGGTTTGTCACCAGGCTTGGTACTATCATATCCAGCAGTTAAATCTCTGATACCAGATAGTTTATAGGGACCGCAAGTACTGGGGTACTGAAAACAATCGTACAACATACGACATGTGTTTTAATTACCTGCATAAGATTTCAAGCTTGCAAAATGGTATCCAGTAGTAATACGTAAAATTTAGGCTTAACCCGTAATATGAATAACAAAAGAAGGAACAATTAAATTGTTCCCAAATTACAGAAATACTCTTACAGGTACACGTCACTTCTTGGGGAGAGGGGGGGGGAGGCTGGTTATAGTTTTCCTAGGCTCCGACGAAACTATTCAGCAAGCTAAAACTCAGCATTCTCTCTTTGGAGTCAAACTAATGTGACTTTCAAACGTGTTGAATAAAGGATTGAAGTTTGAATAGAGGGTAGATTAATGTTACAGGAAAGTCCCGTTAAACAGTTTCTGGCAAATCCCCCATAAATTTTATCATAACTTCGGGATTTTGTCTTGTCGAGCAAGGCCACGCTGCTGAGTGAATTTCAGCAAATTTAAAGATCTCATGTATCAAACCTTAGGATGCTGCTAAGCTTGTAATTGATTTATCACTTATAATTCGTAGGCACGCAAATAATCTCGGAAATGACACCATCGAATTCTTCCAAACCTTCTCCGCATGAAATGACTCTGATTGCCCCTTCTCATAGCATAACTACTCCTGATTTGACAGTTCTAAAGGATGATAACACGGCACAGAAAACACTGTGTTACCATACACCTACAACTCACCCAACCATTCTCGAGAGTCCTTATGCGATCAAAAATGGTCTTTATTGTTGATGGAGAATAACAAAGGTAGTAAGAATTGTTGGTCACGTGGACACCATATCTACAACATAAACCAGAGATAAGAAATCAATACAGTCACGTCAGATCCATCAATCAATCTTGTTAGTATGGTAAGTCATTTACACTGTAGTAAAATTCAAAACTAACTGTGCTGGAAAAATGAATATTTCAAATTCGATAAATTGTCTTTCGTTTTAATAAATGTAAACTGTTGGAGAGTTAAGTATCCCTTTCAATTCAAGTGATCTTTGCATGCTCTTGAAAGAAGAGAACGAATTGTTAATGTGTTAGGCGGTAAAAAAGGGGCGGGGAGGGGAAGGGAGGTAGCCGCGCCTGGTTGGTTATTTACCTTCGCGGTCGAAAAGCTACTCGAAAGTAAACGATGTACACCGTATCTTGTATCGTGTAATTATGACAAAAATACAAAAAGATCTTGTAGTTATAAGTAAAGATGCACAGTGCCCATAGAATCTACTTGGAGAACAAAGCATATGATGCAAAGAATTCGTTATAGCTCAGTTTGAAACAAACGTTCAGAAAAGACTAACCAAGCTGAAGGACTCGTGGTAGAATAGAAAGGTCAGGGAGTCTCAAAAGGCTACTAACAGGCACAGTACCAGGTTGTTCTACAAAGGACTCAGACTTGTGTATCTCCCTTAGGCGAGATATACAAAGGTATACGACACTTAAGGGCTGAAAGCTAAGTGAACTCAAAATGCAACACCAACAACTCCTAACATACCTACAGGTTTTCCAATCGTACTCGTTAATCATTAAGCGACCTTCTCTCCCACGAGAAGACTCAATATCACCACGGTGCAATCGTAAACTAGTGTACTCGGACTCGCGATATAAGAGTCCATAGATTATTGCAATTAAGTGCAAAACATCTCTCAAGATTACATCAATATTAGTCAGAAAACACTCACAAACCTCTCGTACAAATTGTTTAGCTGCTCTGTTAAAGTAAGTCCTTGAAGGTTGAGGTATGAAGCCATTTCTGCCATTACCACTGCAGCGCTGATGCCATCTTTGTCAAAAACAGTGGTACCATACATAAACCCTATCAAAGAAATAATACCAGAACACAACTGACTTTATAAGTAGTTTTTGGCTAAACAGTTATTTAGAATTTTTCGTTCTGTAATAAGGTAAGGGAAACACTGTTTGAAAACACGCTTTATTATTTGTTTTATGACTAATTTATGTATACTTCTCACCTATTGCTTCTTCAAACGTAAAGAGGACAGTATTTCCTCGGGCCATAAGATCACAAGCAAGATTGCCCATCCATTTGAAGCCCGTCAGAGTTTCCTGTGCCAAGTAAATTGTCAGTTGTATGTGCTTTACTTGCTCACATTGACCTGTAGTCTCTATTTCTAAGGCTCATTACAACTTAACCTAAATTTTCCATATCATAAAAGACTGTCAAATGAGAAACTTGCAGCTTGTTAAATACGAGATCTTTGCACAAGTTAATGCATGACTAACTTTGAAAATTCCAAGTGCAAAACATGAATGTAACTGCAACTTTACGTCACTAGTAGTTTCAATGCAAACTTACTTCAAACAGAAATCCTTCTTCTCTAGCCATAGCTTGAAGCATTTTTGAAGAAACTGTGCTAGCAATCATATATACAGATGAGCCTGTTCCATCAAACAAAGGAATTATATTAACCACCTTAGAGTATGCAAAGTTCCCGTCACTATTTTACAGCTTGTTTATAGTATGTACTTATCAATTCAGTTGGAGGGTTGGCTGCACTCGGTCCATCTGTCATGACTGAGAGCCAAATATCTTGCTGTTTGTTCAACTATTGGCCAGTTATTGGCAGAGATTTTTGGAGGGTTCAATAGACTTATTGGTAAGAAATGCAATTTCTCGAGCAGCTAAGTATTGAGTCTGGGAAGAAATTAATTTTTGTTTGTGGGACCCAATGTGAGCTTTACTCCTTAAGCTGCATTCATCTTTTGGAAGGTTAGAGTCCTAAGTATGAAGCAAGTAATTTTATCACATGTGTAAAAAACAAAACACAACTACTATAATAATTTTCATACTTTAAATGCTAATACCTGGATACAGCTCAGGATGTTTCCTTTTGTGGCAAGTGAATGCCCACCACCCAAACATACTTCCAATCTCATTACCAGTAAAAACCTTCCAATGACCACTTCAAAGTTAAAACACAGAAAGAAAAAACCTTGGTCAGAAATGTAAATACATAATAATTACATGTGAATAAATTGTAGCTAATCAGCTTGTCTAACAATATTCCTTTTGCTCTACTGCAAAAAAACAGTAATAAAAAGTAAAATAATGATAATAATAATAATAATAATAATAATAATAATGATAATAGTAATAATGTACACTATAAAAAGAAGCAATAAAAAACAAGTGAAACAGGGAAAGCAGTAACGGGACAGGAACAACTGTAAACTGGTGACTGTCTCTTTTTGTTTCAGTGTACACAACTAGTGTGAATCAATGGTGATGGGTCTACTCGTGAATATGTTACTTACTTTGGCTGTTTCTCTGCAAGAGCCATTCTATCAGAGTCAGGATCATTTGCCAAAATAACAGAACAGCCATTCTCATTAGCAGTACTCATTGCAAGGTCCTAAATGCAAAATTGCAAAAGCTTCTAAATAAATCTTATACTTTTTATTATAGTATTGTATATTTTATCATAGTGTTAAACTGGCATGTGTGTATTTATGTTCCAAGTCTCCATTTCCTATTAAGTAGTTTTTCCCCTTTTTCTGACAGGTTATATTCAGAGCAATCAAACACCACCTTTTGCCCTTTACAGTCGAAAGACTTTCATTAATGGTAGGCTCAGCATTTTTCTCACCAAGGCACTCTTTCCTTCCTCAGGGTTAGGATATCTCACTGTTGGAAATTCTGGATCTGGATTCATCTATAGGAAAAAATACAAAGTTTTGTGGTCCATTAAATAGTTTGCTAATAATTATGCAATTGGTAGATTTAAGCTGTTTCAAGGTATCTTAATAGTAATTGCAAATTTTCAAACTTGCATTAAGATGCATCTTCATAAACTGATTGTACAAGAAATGGAGAAAGATAAAATTGATTCCCTATTGAGTTCTACAATTGCAGTGATGGATGTAAACAACATAGGGATTCTCTAAATCATTTTGATCACAAAGCAGTTACTAGGTTACTAATCTGAATCTACCTGTTCTCTCACAGATACAAAAGGAGGTAGGTTGAATGCCTCAAATGCCAGCTCAGCAAACCTCTGTCCAACACCATGCATAGGCGTGAAGGTGTATTTCAGCTTGGTTTTTCTGTTTTTTTCACTAAAGGGTCAACCATATAATAGACATGATTCATTCTACCATACTTTATTTATGCCCACCTATTCTTTACTTGATGTGATGTAAGGCATGTAACATTTGCAGCCACAGAGACAAACTTTAAATTTCACCTCCATAAGACCAAAAATTCCTGAAAGGTTACATTAGGTTAAAAGTAATGGGTTCTTATTTTAAAAACAGAGGCATTTTTATTTTTGCAATCTCAAGTACATGTAGTGTGAAATTATGTTTGAACATGTAATAAATAGTAGAATGCCTGTTTACAAAATAATGCATGTGTTGACTCAAAATGGGTAACTACTGGTAACTGCATTTCAAAAAGACCAGACTACACAGTTTATTTCCTTGTAAGGCCTTCAACACATTCATTTACTGAGTGTTATAACAGTTACTGTATGTTTGATATTTTGGTGAAAACCTCAGAAAATCACTCAGATTTGAAACTTTGGTAGATTGTCTGGTTGTAAATACTGTACAGTATGACTTCATCATTGTTCTAAAAATTTCTTCCCAAGGTTGCAAGAAAAGGAGAATTAAAAGAATATCCCCCAGAGCAGCTGAATGTTTCACTGACTGAGTTAATTGTTGTAGTAAGAATGAAGAAAAGAGAATAATATATATATATATATATAACTAACTGCAGACAGTACTGTTTCGGCCTTCTGGGCCTCATCAGTGCAGTGCTAATGCTAGGATGGGGGAGAACCGAGACGGTCACCCCAAACGACCCAACCTTTGTGGTATCGTCTAAGCCATGCCAGAGTGCTCAAACTAGAGTAAACCAGCGAGCATGCGCAATTGCAACGGCAATGACTCATATATATTATACCACAAAGGTTGGGTCGTTTGGGGTGACCGTCTCGGTTCTCCCCCATCCTAGCATTAGCACTGCACTGATGAGGCCCAGAAGGCCGAAACAGTACTGTCTGCAGTTAGTTATAATTATATATATATATATATATATATCTTATTAGACATTTTATTGTGTAGTATCACTCAGTATTTTTATGAGTTGTGCTGTATTTTGATGAGCCTGTAGGGCGAGTCAAAATACAAACAATGAGTAAAAATACTCAGCGATACTACACAACAAAATGTCTAATAAGAGATTTATTATCCAACATGCCAAATTGTTATTTCAGTATAGGCAAATTTCGCAGATAATTCTGGAGTACAAATATCAAATGATGTTTGTATTCCTCTCCTGCGTTATTTGTACTCTAAGAAGCACAACTGGAAAATAAGACCTGTTACCTCGTAGAAGAATTCTAAGAAACATTGACTGTTTTTGGAAGGGACAATTATAGGAAAGGGCTTTTCATGGATTACAAATTCATGAGACTGAGAGACACATTAAAGACAAAGGAAAAAAAGAACTGGAAGAACAAGGCCAGGTAACTACAGCTCCCACAGACACCCTTTCCATACAACAACGGAAAATGCCATAGTTTCTTCCTCAAAAATATTTCACTGAATTGAAATGAAAATGATGGAAGCCCAATACTCTAAATCTTCAACTCTCAAACATATACTTGAACTCTTCAAAGGAATTTGTAATGAACTGCAATGCAAAATGTATTGACACCACAATACGAGCAGTCATTTAACAATTTTCAAAATTAATAACTGTAACAAAACTTGTCATTTTTGGGATAAAAGAAGACAATACAAGTCAACAAACCTCATACTACTAATATCTAAGATCTAAGTCTACTTAAGAAACACTTGTTCAGTAAAGGAATGTCAGGAAAAGTAATCCAGTGCAAAACTTGAGATGGACAAAATGTCACAATTACCTGTAATGGCAATACGTTTTTATATCTTCGAAGTATGATGCACATATCTCCTCATAAGGGTCTTTAATTAGTGGATTGGCTTGACTGATTTCCCATGAGTTTTCCCAGGGAATTCTGTTTTCAGCAATACACTGGGAAATGCCCTTGTCATGAGGGGATTTGATCTGAAAATCAAAAGGAAAAAGGAACAAGATCAGTTCCTTCTTGACTAGTACCATCAGCCACAAATGTACAGATGTCTGCAACTTATAAAAACAATTACCAATTAACATTAACTTTGAAAAAGTAAACATTTATACCCAAAAACAAATGAGAATAAGAACAAATGAAGGTTTAGGTATACAGTGCAGTCACTGTGAAAGCATCTTATATTTCAAGCTTGGAAAAAACATCTCTTCTTTTTGCAGGTAATTAAGAAATAACCAAGTGGTCTCCTATATTTCTATGCAGATTTCTGTATTAGTTTGGTCATTGATTGTGTCTTCCTTTTAACTGTGTTTTGGGAAAAGCTTGAAGATGTGAAATGTGAAACAGTAACATTAACATGTCACCATTTCACATAATATAAACTGTACTATGAATTAGATGAACATGGAAAAAATGACAAAAAAAGAGAACAGACATAGAATAATATTTTCTCTTTTTTTCAGTTCTAATTCTCACAGTACGTATGAACTTGTGATCATTTGGAAGTTTTTAAACTGACAAATCCATTGCAACACTTATATGATAGTATTTGTTAATTATTGTACTGTAGATCTGAAAGCTATTGTCAGTAAAAGATCATACCTGAGCACCATTATCCAAATAAACCTGGAAAAAAAAATCAATTTTAAGGTTCCATGAAGGGCAACCTTAAATAAAAAGGTGAAGATTGCTAACTAGGAAACACTGTTAATAATCATTTTATCAACTAATTGCCATTTTGAGAGGCTAATACCACATTATATTCAGCAGCAAGTTGGGAGAAAACATTTTATCATATTAGAGTAGACTATGAGTAACCCCTCCTTTTTGGCTAAGTCCGTTGCACAGGTCAAAGAAAAAATCAGCGAAAACAAATGATGTTAGCGCACTGCAAGGAATTCTTGGAGTGATGGCCATGTGCTGCAGGAGCTCCATGAGTGTTCCAAAAGTAAGGACTCAAGACTACGGCCAAGAGCTTGAATTATGCATTGCACTCACAATGCAAAAATATGATTGGCTATTAGCTGTAAATCTGTCAACAAGCAGTTATACATGTCAATGCTTGCCAATGCTTCAGATGGCTGATGACCTGCAGAAATATTTATTACAGTTTCCAACAACTCGTTTGCTGAAATCAGAGCAGACTGAGGTTCGTGAGAGTCATTCTTATTACATAGTACATACATACTTTATTGACTTTCTCCAAAGGAGGCTTTTCAAAGACAATATACAAGAGTTACTAATCACAAATAAGAATAGCAATGACTAAAATACGATCCCAAGTCTCATAACATATACTAAGAAGGTTCTAAAAATTATAAAAATATATAAATAGAAAATTGCATTTCTTTGAGTAGTTTGGTTTTCAGGTGATTTTTGAAGACAGTGGCTGAATGGCACAATTTAAGAGAGTGATCCAAAGAATTCCATAAGTTAACTATTCTATAATAAAAAGTTCTTTGGCCGCTGGCGGTTTTAAAAAGTGGAATATTCAACAATTGTGAGTTTCTTGTATTATGACCGCTTGCCTCTGCTTGCTTTAAAAATGTTGAGGGCATGTACATTTCGGGGCATGGCCCGTCATACATTTAAAGGCCATTGTAGTACTTCAATAATATAGCTAGTTTGCAACAGATAGCCAGTTAAGCACTTTATGAATGGGTGTAATATGATCGTACTTACGCCCTCCGCTCACAATGGGGCATGCAAAGTTTTGCACAGCCTGCAGTTTGTTAATATTACAATTCAATGTATTTGCCCATACATTAGAACAATAAAATAATTATTTCCTAAAAACTAAAGAGTTAATACTCAACAGGAGTGTACTTTTATCTAAAGCATGCTTAATGCGGTTTATTTGGCCGAGGCAGGACATGCATGAGGACGCGGTCTTAATATTGTAAAAATTAATGACATTTCCAGTTAATTGTGCACCTTGAAAACTAAACAATTTTCTGAGATCACCCAAGTGTTGCAATTACATGAAGAATGACAACAAAATCTTCTTGCTTATATCTAATTGAGATTACAATTTGACACCTGAGGACTGTTCAGCTGTGCAAGGTTGCATTCTTGGGCTTAGTCAGTAGCCCCTACTTTTCAAGCATCTCACTCAAACTTGCATTAGCTTTTTATTGAGATCTAGCCTTTATAATCACATGTAAAATGAAAACAAATTAGTTAGTGCTAGATCACAGTTTCAATTCTCTCTTCATATAAAAGGAATCCATGTGTAGTGCCTTGAGTATTCTTGAAAAAAACGTCACAAAATGATCAGAAACTTGCAGTAAAAGCATGAAGCTTCATCTCCAGGTTTCATTTTGGTCTAATTAATTTGTAGGAGCTCTGTTGAATATTAAAGCTCACTGTGCAACCCATTCCAGAGGCTGGAAAAGTGACACAACAACACTACGATAATTGGCAGCTCTCTCTTTTAGGAGTGGCAAATGGTAAATGCGAGACTTTGCGAGACTAGTGTTTTTCTTTGCGAGCCTGAGACATTTTGACTTTTTAGATTGCGAGACTGAGACTTCAAAAGGTTTTGAGTACGAGCACGAGACGTTCAGACTCTTAAATTGCGAGCCCCAGATTTGGTTGAGAGCTATGAGAATGAACTAGAGTGAGCTTGTACAAAAGTCTTACAAAGGATCCTTTTGTTGTAAACACCTGTGCGAAACATCAGATCTGAAAATCTGTCAAAAGTCAATAAATTCTATTTTTTTCCTGGCCATGACATAATTTCCAGTCAGGAAATTAGCGCTTGGTTGTTTCCCTTTGATTTTTTTGACTAATGTGCTGTCACTTACAACTCAAGTTGTCTGGAAGTCATCAGAAAGAATGTGCGGCCGTGTTTGAACTCAATTGAGGTGGAAGTGTTCAAAACAATGGAGGAAACCCAAATGGCCATAAGGTCTTCTTCTTCTGATCGGAAGCGAAAGCACAAATCATGTAAGTACTCTATAAATGATGGTATTTATGAATGTGCCGACAATTCGCTGTTAGTCTACCAGTAAGACTTCAATTCCAGCCTTGCGAAAACAACCACACCACGCTTGGCCAGTCAAGTCCCGCAGTCCTATTACTGTAACCTATTATAGCTAGTTATGAAAGATCTAGGCCGCAGGTTGCACTGATCGTGGTTTTACCTGGGTTTGTTTGCCCAAGTGGCAAAAATTGGCAAAATAGGTCGAAATATTAAAACTATCATAATTATACTCGATCGCTTTCCGGCGATTGCGTCGAAAGCGGGGAAATCAAAACCACCCGCTACGTATACAGCAAATGAAAGTTAATATTCAAAAGATTAATTTTTCTGGAAAAAAAAGCTAATTCAAACTAAGTATTTGATTAAGGGTCTATTAAGCACAGTATTTTCTTATTTCAATTTAATTTCATGTTTTTATAAGAAGACAGAGGGAAAATTAGAGGCGAAGGGAAGATAACGAAATCAAAGAAAAAAGAGAGGTCCAAAAGCAAAGAAAAAAATCCACAAAAAGGAACCAGTGTCTGTTGGCCATACATCTAGAGGGCATTCTCTTCGTCTGCGATATAGATAACGAGAATAACTTCCCCAAAACCATAAGACAAAAAGGCAAGAAAAAAGATTGAAGTAACAGAATATATGCGTTACATTTTCTCGTAGTCAAGTAGTCTTCAAGTGGCATAAAAAGATGCAAAAGGAGAAAATGTTGAATGGTCTGCAGGTTATATATTAATAGACATAAGCTTATAGCTAGCTATAGCTAGCACTATAGCTGAATGGTCTGCAGATTATATAATACTAGACATAAGCTTATAGCTAGCTATAGATAGCACTATAGCTGTTTAGTTAGAAGACGTTAACATTCAGTCTCAGAACTCGCCGAATTGAGAACAGAGAACAATTAAAACTTATTATAAGGGTTGCATATGACCATGGAACAAATTACGTGATGAGTGATGAAATATTTTATTCAATTGTTGATGTACGAGGCACTGTAAGGTGAGTAGTATAGTAACTTGTTTGTTTCCCTGGGAATGATCGTACTTTTACACAGTTCCACAGGGGGCAAGAGATAAGTTCTCTGACTTCCTGGGTTTTATCATAAGCTATCGTGGGTCAGTGTGTGGGTTTCATGATTCCCCATTTTAGCCAGCTTCTGTGCACTAGCTGGAACTGGAATTTCAACTATAACACTAAGTTATGATATCCTAAAACAAAATAACTGTCTTTTTCTGGCGCCAAATGACATTGCGGTAGGTTTTCTAGCTTTTTTTTGAATTCAGAGAATTTAGGAGAAGTTAGGATTGACTTTTTCTCGCAAATTGAAAGTTGCTTTAATGAAATTCAATATCAAGTGACGAGAAGATGTCATTTAAAAACACGAACAAACAAATCGGGACTTCGAGACCCTTAACCTTGCAAAAAATGGAGACTCCGAGACACCTTCATATAAAAAACGAGACTGTGAGACACACATAACCGCTGAAAAAACGAGACTGCGAGACCTACAAAATTCGACTAAAATTTTGCGAGACCCAGATATTTTGAAGGACCATTCGCCACCCCTTCTTTAGCAGAAATGTGTGAGGATTCCAATACCATTGCTTGGTTATGAGCTGTAAAATATAGGTTGCACTTAAACACGAAGGCGCGCTATAAAAGGAGTCTTAGGTCCCACTGGACCATTTGTCAATCAACCGTCGTGTGATGTAGAACTCTTAGAGTCAAGTCAGCTTGGGCTACAGCTACTCCAAAGCAGTGAACAGCGGGCGCATTCCTCAAAATTGTTTTATGTCTTCATCACAATACAAGAATTTTTGAGATTTGTGTTTCCTTTCTCCAATGGAAGCTGTCTTTATTTGTGGCGGTAAATTTGAGATCGAAGTAGGTGGTTCGCACGTTACCTCATGCCACCATGCTGGTGGAAGTAAACAATACATATCTCATTAGCTCCTTTTGTTCGTCTACCAGCATTTAAATTTGACCCGCACACGTCAACGGTGAGTGACAAATGAGCCTCGGTCTTCCCAGGGAAGACTTCCTTATATAGCGCGCCTTCGTGTTTAAGCCAAGTGGCCCATTGAGCCAGAGCTCATCCCAGTTTTTGTAGTATTCAAGAGACTTTACATCCTCCCAAGTGCATTTCATCTGGCTTCACTGACAGTTTACCAACTTGAATACCTGTTTATACCACTACAGTGAAGAGATGCACTGCTGAATCATTTGCTTTGTTTAAGATTTCTTCTTTCAAGAAAAAAGATGGATATGGTGTGATTGTGTAACTTAATTGCATTCAAAAGTTGTATCAACATCCAGCAATTTTCATCTTTTAAATTACCAGTAAGAAGATTTTCGTATGATGCCCGATCCTTGCAGTAGATAGCACTATTTACACAATAAGCAGTATTTACAAAATCAGGCCTGTACAGGCCTGATTTTTTTCAGGTCTGATTTTCGCTATTGCATAAATAGCGCTATCTACTGCGAGGATCGTGCATCATACGTATCTAATACTGCAGTTCAAAAATATATGAACTTCATATATTCATTGTATCTGATTTGTCACTTTCATGGGTTTATTACGAATCAACTTAACGGCCTGCTCCCAGTTGGCTTGTTAGCTCAATTGGTAGAGTGCTGCACTAGTATCGCAGAGGTCAGTGGTTCGAATCCCGTACAGGCCTGATTTTTTTCAGGTCTGATTTTTGCTATTGCATAAATAGCGCTATCTATTGCGAGGATCGTGCATCATACGTATCTAATACTGCAGTTCAAAAATATACGAACTTCATATATTCATTGTATCTGATTTATCACTTTCACGGGTTTATTATGAATCAACTTAACGGCCTGCTCCCAGTTGGCTTGTTAGCTCAATTGGTAGAGTGCTGCACTAGTATCACAGAGGTCAGTGGTTCGAATCCCATACAGGCCTGATTTTTTTCAGGTCTGATTTTTGCTATTGCATAAATAGCGCTATCTACTGCAAGGATCGTGCATCATACGTATCTAATATCGCAGTTCAAAAATATATGAACTTCATATATTCATTGTATCTGATTTATCACTTTCATGGGTTTATTACGAATCAACTTAACGGCCTGCTCCCAGTTGGCGATACTAGTGCAGCGCTCTACCAATTGAGCTAACAAGCCAACTGGGAGCAGGCCGTTAAGTTGATTCGTAATAAACCCGTGAAAGTGATAAATGAGATACAATGAATATATGAAGTTCATATATTTTGAACTGCGGTATTAGATACGTATGATGCACAATCCTCACAGTAGATAGCGCTATTTAAACAATCATACGTATCTAATACCGCAGTTCAAAATATTTGAACTTCATATATTCATTGTATCTCATTTATCACTTTCACAGGTTTATTACGAATCAACTTAATGGCCTGCTCCCAGTTGGCTTGTTAGCTCAATTGGTAGAGCGCTGCACTAGTATTGCAGAGGTCAGTGGTTTGAATCCCGTACAGGCCATATTTTTTTCAGGTCTGATTTTCGCTATTGCATAAATAGTGCTATCTACTGCGAGGATCGTGCATCATACGTATCTAATATCGCAGTTCAAAAATATATGAACTTCATATATTCATTGTATCTGAAGAAGATTTTCACTACAAAAACTGAAAAAATTGCCTCAATTGGCATTATGCTAAAAAGATTGATTGAAGCCAATTTACCATCATGCATCTCACTGGCTACTCAAATCCATCCTAATGGATTTAATCCTATATGCATGCGTGTGTGTGGATTGCAAATTAATTGTTGTGTAGTGTCTTGTATGTATGTTGAAGTGATAGTAGACAATGCTGAGAACTGAAATCATCAGAGGGTATTAGTTGCATAAACTTCATACCTTGTAACCATTATCATCTTTGGGATTGTGTGAAGCTGTTATCATAACTCCACAAACACATTTGTATTTCAAAACTCCATATGGCTGCACAACAAAATGAAAGAAAACAATCTGTTAAAGAAGGCATGCATAATTGTAAGTGATTGTCTTAGTTTAGGGTAAACCAATGATTACAAGCACTGATCATACAGGTACATAACAGAGTTAACACCCACTGACAAAAACTGAGGCCTTCAGAGTTTCTTGGCCAAAGGAAAAGTCAAGAGAAGGAAAGAAAGTTCATGTTCATGCACCACTAGCAGCAAACAGAATACCCCCTGGACATTTTGTTAATTGCCAATTATACACTTTGTAAAAGTAAAAAGATCAAGCTTAAAAAATGCATTGTTCAGGTACCTCAATCAAACATTCTAATTAAGAAAAGATTTAATATTCACTTTTCCACAATCAAGACACTTCACCAAAATAATAAATATTCTATCTATCTGTATTCATTTACTTTTAAATTATTGCTTTTACAGACTATATTAAATTTACTTCCTATAAATAAAATAAAATACAGAGTACACGTTAGGGTTAGCATTTTTTTAAACTTAAGTTTCTAACTTAAAACAATTTGGACAAATGAACATAAAACTGATCACAAAAATGTTCATATAACCACAGTATTCATTTTAAAGTACTCACGACAAATGGAGTGGGTGTTATACTTGAAAAAAGATAAACTGGGACTCCTTGACTGGCAAACACACAGCTTGTCCTTTGGGCAAGGCTAAAATGAGATGGATACCAAATCATTGTATTACATTGATTCAATTCAATCTTGCTAAAACAGAATTAAAGAATACCTATGGCTAACTCCTGCATAAACTTTTTAATCTAGAAACATGGTTGTACACTTGAAGTTAGTGGTCTTGCAGCAATGCAAGGTTGCTCTTATCTCAAAGCCAAGCTTCCAGAAATTATGGAGAGATCCACAATTATGGTAACCATTCAACTCTGCAGAATAATGGATGCACATGTAGTCTACAAAAACAGCACAAAAGAGTATCCTGGGCTAATCCAATCCCTGTTAGGAAAATTTTTCAAATTCAGATGCTGCCATTCAAATATTTCTTCTCCTGCACCAGCAAAATTGAACTATTTCCCATTTCTATGTCACATTATTTTTGCCTCACAGTTGCTCAATATATATTTAAATTGTGATGCAATGATCTTTGTTTACAGGGTTTTCTCCTGCTTGCAAACCTGTAAGTTTTTGGTCTTGGAACAAAATCTCTGACCACAATTTATCATGTGACCACAAGTTTTCTTTTGTCTGAGGAGCACAGGATTATTTTCGTCTCCTTCCGATTGGCCCAGTCATCAAAGTTTACTTTAAATAATTGAATTTAATAATGATTATTGTTTTACATCAGATCGTAAACAATCAAAGTGATTCACAGTATTAGATTTGTGCCTGAACTTGATAAATTTGTGTTCACTTAAAGGGGTGACATTTATAGCGATGATGCTTGTATAAACTGTAACAAAGCCTAGTACCCAATCATTTTATGTGTAGTTATTACTCCAATATGGTTTCACACTTGGGTGAGTCTGTACTGACTAATTATCACAGTGCTGACATTTTAGGAAGTGAGTGACCAAGTTGCATTTTGGAGTCCCCATAATCACTTGTACGCAGAACTTAAAAAAAAGACTGCATCATAAAAAATATTTAATTTAGTATAAAACAAATAAACACACAAACAAACAAACAAACAAAAATTACCAGAGCAGACCATTGAAATTGAACCTCTTACCGTGTACTGTTATGCCGTGCATCAAATCCAACAATGACTCCCCTTTCTTTGATGTCTGGAAATTGCTTTTCCAAATACCTACAAAGACCCTATAAGTACAAAATGCAAAGACAAAATGTACATGTTAATGTACAGAAAACTGCTCTTTAAACTCAACAGTTTTTCAGTTATCATACTTGAATGAGAATGAGGACAACTTAATATTGAGGGTCTAAAGCAAGCCTATTAAATTTACTTAACCCATTAATGGCCGCAGCTTTTGTGAAAAACTGTGTTTTGAAGCTAGTCGAGCAGATTTTGGGTCAGTGTTGTGGTTTTAAAAGCTCAAACTTACCAAAAACCCATTGACAGCTTGTACACTCAATGGTCTTTCGATCCAAGTGCAAAATGGCAGCCTGAAAATCTTGGGCATGCGCAGAAAGCAAAATTTGAGATACTTTTTGGGTTGAAAAGTAATGCCCCACTTACGACTTTTACTTTTCTCTCTTTCTCCTGCCCTTTTTTTCGCTCTCCTTGCCTGAAGTTTCTCCTCACTTGCTGGAAATTTAGTAGGCTTCATTTTGGTGTAGAGATTTTTTAGGAAACTACTCATTATTTTCAAACCACGTACTCAGAAAGGTAGGTGGGTAATGGAACAAGATTTTCGTGCAGATTTTCAGGTCAAAGTTACATGGTTTTTTGGCTATTTCTCCAATCTCCTTCACTCAATTGCGCTCATTCTGGTATTGTTTGTAAGATATTTTCAACCTGTTCAAGTACGTGCTCAAAGTTGTGCTCCAGGGTTAAAAGTGATGACGTCACAAGGTGTAGAAAGGGTGTGGGTCCACATGGGCGCAGGCGGGCGCACTGGAGGTCAATAGGTTAAAACCAAATGCAGCAGTTCAAACTTTTTCCAGGATTTCAATGAATTACTGGTAAGGGGGAGAGGGGGCAAGGGTGGAGATTTACCAGGCATTTTATGAATTCTGTTCAGGATTGGGATTCATTCTTTCCCATGATGATGGAAAAGAAGAGGGGGTAGTCTAAGTGAAAGCTGTACATTGTAGTAAAGTCTGGGTTTTATTACATGATTTTTCTTTTGGTTTCTCATTTTAAATTAACATTAAGAAATCAACTTTGTATTTGCACTAGGACTAAATTCAAACAGATGACAGAGGAGTTGTTGAAACATATCTATAGAAATAAAGTATTTTGTCTATTTTCTCAAAATTATAAATGCCTGCTGCTTTCCAAACCCTTGAAAAATATGTATTTCAATTAAGGCAAAACTGCTTTAACTTACTTGAGTAGCTTGGATGATTGTCAAATCATTTATTCTATTAAAACCTGCTCCCATTTTTGATCGCAACCCTAGAAACAAAGATGTAATGTAGATTTACAAGAGTGATAATTTAAAATATATTTTTGGAAAAACATTGAGATACATGTACACCATGCTAACACAGGTTATGAAAAAAAAATTGACTTTTTAAAGAACCAAGTAACTTAATTCATTTCATAAGTTACAATAATCATTATGTATTTTTATCCTTCTATGATAATCCACAATTCAAGGCTGTACTGAACAAATTTCCAAGAATAACAATCATTAAAAAAAGATTATCCTCACTCCTGGATGGCCATTATGTGTTATTAGGCACAAACTGTTGTCTGGTTTGTTTGTATGCAGAAAAATATTGAGTAAATGACAAGAGTTATACAGATTATCTGCTATGTATCAAAATGAACATCATACATTAACCACACCTACCCCCTCAATCAACTAGAGCAAGTCGAGACACTGACAGCCAGAAGAAGTCAAGACACTGATTTTAAAAGAAAATTATTGCAATTCAACTACAAGATCTTTCAGCAGATGCATGGTAGAGCAGTGGTCGCTAAATTGAAGGTTCAGTTTGTTCCTATTCTTATGGCTCATGTTGAAAAGAGGCTCAGAGTAACTACTGGTAGCCCTTATATAACAAACTATTGACAAGAAAAGGCTCACTGATCACATCTCCTCTTTGTAAACTACATGACTGTGCAAGTGAAAGTGAAATCCCAAGTTTTGTTCACTTTTCCTTAGAATTCACAACAGAAAAAAAATTAAGCAGCACGTTGAGCTACTATCACTTTGGTCGCCATGGCAAGTGAAAAATATATTTGGCAACTAAAAATTTCGACAAAAGTCACAAATATTGGCCACCAACAGATTAAAAAAAAATAGGCAGTTAAGACTGCATAATTTTTTTTATGGGTACTGCTGCCACACCCTAGATATTCATGAGTATCCTGATCCACAAGAGGAAAATGATTCAAGAATATGACTAATTGATACTACTACTACTACTACTACTACTAATAATAATAATCATAATCATAATCATAATAGGAATGATAATTCATTGGGGCTAGCTCAAGAACCTCACTGTTCCCCAAGGCTCCAACAATGACAAAACTAGGCTTCTAGAGGCCTTCATATTCTATTGCTACACTCCCTCACTCACTCAAAAGGAAAAGATTATGGCTTTGCCTCTAGAGGAGGCAGTAGCCATAAAAAATAATTGACAGAAAAGAAAAGCATGAAAAGTTTATTAATACTTTGTCTAGTAATACTTTGTCTAGTTATCAAACAAACAAATGTATCTCCTGTCTTTCTCTTTTTCTCTCTCACCAATACATAACTCCCAGACATGCCTAAACCTCAAACAAGCAGTGATCTAGCAGAACTGATTTCATTGAGATAAACTTAATTTCATTTTTATTATGTGCAGCATTCAAGTCTAACCTTCAACTCTGCAGCAAGTAGTACTGTGACTAAATTTCAAGTGATTATTTACAATATAGAAGGTTTTAATACAAATACTTCAGCAAAATTCAAATGAGAGATGTTTCTCGGCTAAGCAATCAACATTCTCTCCCTCTTGACAGTTATGACGATAATTTAATTGGCAAGGGAGTAAATGTACCAAGTTGGCAAATAAGTGTTGTGATCGCAATGTTCAGTCACATGCAATGGGGAATACCGCAGACAAGAAATAAAGGCGCAACCTTCTTTCCACCATGTCGAACATGGCGGATATATCGAATATCTTAGCGAATGTTGTCATCTTTTCTACGCTCAAACATACAGACCCACACACCATTCACGGTAGACCCACTCTAAAAGATGGCATGTGTAATGAGCATATATTTCGAAAGGGGTCGTTCCGCAAACTCAAAATAGCAAAAGAATCAGATGATTGAAGGTCTTAGTAGAATCAAACCAGAAATCAAATGAGTTAAATGTGGACAGAGTGACAGAAGAACAATTCCTGATAAAACCAAGGTGCCTCGTGATAAAACTCTGGGAAATGAAGACAAAGATGCCATGTTGGACTTTCATCAGAGTGAGGATAAATGCAATTGTTAGATCTGTGACCTTTATTGTGATTGTTAAGCTTACATTTGTTGTTTTTGCTCAAACAGAGTACATTATATCCTTTATATCCTTCGTGCCCTGCGCCACAATGGCCTTCCACCCAAGGATTTACTTAGTGTCTATACTGCTCTAATACATTTTGTTTTGGAGTACGCATGCCCAGTATGGCATTCTAGTCTTCCATCTTACCTTGTGGACAATTTAGAACAGATACAAAGAAGAGCTTTCAGGATAATCGAACCACTAATTTCTTACAAAACTGCATGTAGTGTTTTGAATTACCCCACACTGGAAGAAAATAGGGAACGTCTTTGCCTCGAACAGTTCAAGAAAATTAAAAACTCACAGTTGTCATCATTAATTCCACAGAAAAGACTAGACCGCACACGGCTGCCAGCTGCGCTCCAGCAATAACTTGACTCTTTTTAAATGCAGGACAAAACGATTTCAAATAAGTTTTTTCCCTGCAATGACGTCAAAGCTTAACGAATTATTGCAATACACTTATATCACATTTGTAATAATTTGTAAATAGAATCTTGTGAGCTGGTAACCCAGTCCCCCGGCAAAATTTTTTATTTATATAGTCTCATTTAATTTGTAAATATTTTTTGTAATTTCTTGTAAATATGAAGTATTTCATTTTAGTGCCGAATCCATATCTAATAAACCATTACCATTACCATTACCACCTGATATTTTTTCTATTTGTTCCACTAGTTTTGTCGCTTTTGTGCGTATATTATATTTGCATATTGTTGCGCAGGAACGTCTGTTTGGCACCAAATAACGTGGTGTTGGATATGATGATGTATTGGACAAAGTAGCACCATGTATACAATAAAAGTGTTACAAATCAGTATTGTGTGTACAAAAGAATGATGTTGCAAAAGAAATAACATAATTTTACAAAAGAATTCGGGTCTTGTTATGCGATGTACGTTAATCATTGTAATATTAACAACGGTGACCGAGTACCATGTGCGAAGACGATTCAATGGTGATTGTACTCTAACAATCAAGGCACCATATAGTCAAGGTGATATTATGTACTTTGGTGAAAATGCTGGAAAACAATGTGTTGTTATGAGTTTGATTGCTTTGATTTATAATGAGATAAAAGGAATACATACCTGTAGTGACCTGGTACAAATTTTGGAGAGGGTAATCAATTGTATTCAACATTGTCACAATGTACAGGGCAGATGTATTTAATGCAAACAGAATCACTGTCAATGATTGTTTCATCTGAGAAACATTACCAGCTTAATTATAGTGAAAGCTACACTGGTAATCTACATCACTGTGCTTCAATAATTGAGGGATATCAGTACAGTATATCTATAGACAGGGCTTTTGAATCATATGCTGCCCATTATAGGAATGCTTTTCTGTAGATTTTTGCTTATTCATCAGTACTACCGTACTAACAGCTTTCATCAGTACTACATTACTAACAGTACTGAACCTCTCGCGAGCAAGCATGAATACCTACGTACAAGCGTACTAACTGCAACTCTCGAACGAGCAGGAATACCTATGTACTAGCGTACTTACTACAGCTCTCGAGCGAGCAAGCATGAATACCTACGTACTAGCGTACTAACTACAACTCTCGAACGAGCAGGAATACCTACGTACTAGCGTACTAGCTCTTGAGTAGTAATACAGCTCTTGAGCAAGCATAAATACCTACGTATTAGCGTACTAACTAAACCTCTCAAGCGAGCAGGAATACCTACGTACTAGCGTACTAACTACAGCTCTTGAGCAAGCATAAATACCTACGTACTAGCGTACTAACTAAACCTCTCGAGCAAGCAGGAATACCTACGTACTAGCGTACTAAGTAAACCTCTCGAGTAAGCATGAATACCTACGTACTAGCGTACTACCTACAACTCTCGAACGAGCAGGAATACCTACGTACTAGTGTACTAGTGTACTAACTACGGCTCTTCAGCAATTATAAATACCTAAGTACTAGCGTACTAACTGAACCTCTCGAGCGAGCAGGAATACCTACATACTAGCGTACTAGCGTACTAAGTAAACCTCTCGAGCAAGCATGAATACCTACGTACTAGCGTACTAGCGTACTAACTACAGCTCTCAGCGAGCAAGCATGAATACCTATGTACTAGCGTACTAACTACAACTCTCGAACGAGCAGGAATACCTACGTACTAGCGTACTAGCGTACTAAGTAAACCTCTCGAGCAAGCATAAATACCTACGTACTAGCGTACTAACTAAACCTCTCGAGCGAGCAGGAATACCTACGTACTAGCGTACTAGCGTACTAAGTAAACCTCTCGAGCAAGCATGAATACCTACGTACTAGCGTACTAACTAAACCTCTCGAGTGAGCAGGAATACCTACGTACTAGCATACTAAGTAAACCTCTCGAAGCATGAATACCTACGTACTAGCGTACTAATTAAACCTCTCCAGCAAGCATGAATACCTACGTACTAGCGTACTAACTACAACTCATTCTTTTCATGCATGCCATGGAATTGAACATTTGATTTAGTCTGTGAAAAAAAGGAGTATATTGATAACCATTGGGGTTTGTGTTTTTGCAGTGTGGACCTCATTTTTAATGCGGTAATGTAGTGGAGAACAACTCGCACTGTGTTTTTTTGGTGATCTCAAACTGACGGTTTTCGTTGAAATAAACCATTCATGAATTGCAGTTTTCTCTTTAACCCTTTTAGAAACTATATTTTGGTAAAACAAAGTAAGCAATAAATCCTAATGAATCTTTAATAAACATGAGCTTGAGTATGCTACCTAAGAGAACGTGAAAAATTCGAGATGTTAAATAAACTCGTTCTTATCCAACAGGGGGTAATATAGTGTGGTTTCAGCCTCGAACATTTTATGTTTCATCTGTCCCTGAGATCACGGAGAAACCGTTTAGGGCAGTTTGTGTTATTGAGAAAAAGAATACCGTTAAAATTGCACTTGCAAAGTTTTGGAATTAAATTATTCATATAGATATGTCTTATTAGATATTTTGTTGTGTAGTATCGCTGAGTATTTTTACGAGTTGTGCCGTATTTGCCGTATTTTGTGGTACTCGGTAAGGACAACTCATCACGGCTTGTTGCTCATATGTTTAGTACGTTAGTACTGTAGTACTCGGTCCGGACATTTCATTACGGCTTGTTATTCATTTGTTTAGTGCGTTAGTACGTTAGTACCTTAGTACTTGGTACGGACAAGTCATCACGGCTTGTTCTGAATTTGCCTAGTACGTTAGTACGTTAGTACGTTAGTACTCGCTACAGACAACTCATCACGGCTTGTTCTGAATTTGCTTAGTATGTTAGTACTCGCTACAGACAACTCATCACGGCTTGGTCTGAATTTGCTTAGTACGTTAGTACGTTAGTACTCGCTACAGACAACTCATCACGGCTTGTTCGTACCTTAGTACTCGGTAGGGACAACTCATCACGGCTTGCTCTGAATTTGCTTAGTACGTTAGTACCTTAGTACTCGCTACAGACACTCATCACGGCTTGTTCTGAATTTGCTTAGTACGTTAGTACGTTAGTACTCGGTAGGGACAACTCATCACGGCTTGTTCTGAATTTGCTTAGTACGTTAGTACGTTAGTACTCGGTACAGACAACTCATCACGGCTTGTTCTGAATTTGCTTAGTACGTTAGTACGTTAGTACTCGGTACAGACAACTCATCACGGCTTGTTCTGAGTTTGCTTAGTACGTTAGTACGTTAGTGCTCGCTACAGACAACCCATCACGGCTTGTTCTGAATTTGCTTAGTACGTTAGTACGTTAGTACCTTAGTACTCGCTACAGACACTCATCACGGCTTGTTCTGAATTTGCTTAGTACATTAGTACGTTAGTACTCGGTAGGGACAACTCATCACGGCTTGTTCTGAATTTGCTTAGTACGTTAGTACGTTAGTACTCGCTACAGACAACTCATCACGGCTTGTTCTGAATTTGCTTAGTACGTTAGTACGTTAGTACTCGGTACGGACAACTCATCATGGCTTGTTCTGAATTTGCTTAGTACGTTAGAAAAAAAGATTATCCTCACTCCTGGATGGCCATTATGTGTTATTAGGCACAAACTGTTGTCTGGTTTGTTTGTATGCAGAAAAATATTGAGTAAATGACAAGAGTTATACAGATTATCTGCTATGTATCAAAATGAACATCATACATTAACCACACCTACCCCCTCAATCAACTAGAGCAAGTCGAGACACTGACAGCCAGAAGAAGTCAAGACACTGATTTTAAAAGAAAATTATTGCAATTCAACTACAAGATCTTTCAGCAGATGCATGGTAGAGCAGTGGTCGCTAAATTGAAGGTTCAGTTTGTTCCTATTCTTATGGCTCATGTTGAAAAGAGGCTCAGAGTAACTACTGGTAGCCCTTATATAACAAACTATTGACAAGAAAAGGCTCACTGATCACATCTCCTCTTTGTAAACTACATGACTGTGCAAGTGAAAGTGAAATCCCAAGTTTTGTTCACTTTTCCTTAGAATTCACAACAGAAAAAAAATTAAGCAGCACGTTGAGCTACTATCACTTTGGTCGCCATGGCAAGTGAAAAATATATTTGGCAACTAAAAATTTCGACAAAAGTCACAAATATTGGCCACCAACAGATTAAAAAAAAATAGGCAGTTAAGACTGCATAATTTTTTTTATGGGTACTGCTGCCACACCCTAGATATTCATGAGTATCCTGATCCACAAGAGGAAAATGATTCAAGAATATGACTAATTGATACTACTACTACTACTACTACTACTACTAATAATAATAATCATAATCATAATCATAATAGGAATGATAATTCATTGGGGCTAGCTCAAGAACCTCACTGTTCCCCAAGGCTCCAACAATGACAAAACTAGGCTTCTAGAGGCCTTCATATTCTATTGCTACACTCCCTCACTCACTCAAAAGGAAAAGATTATGGCTTTGCCTCTAGAGGAGGCAGTAGCCATAAAAAATAATTGACAGAAAAGAAAAGCATGAAAAGTTTATTAATACTTTGTCTAGTAATACTTTGTCTAGTTATCAAACAAACAAATGTATCTCCTGTCTTTCTCTTTTTCTCTCTCACCAATACATAACTCCCAGACATGCCTAAACCTCAAACAAGCAGTGATCTAGCAGAACTGATTTCATTGAGATAAACTTAATTTCATTTTTATTATGTGCAGCATTCAAGTCTAACCTTCAACTCTGCAGCAAGTAGTACTGTGACTAAATTTCAAGTGATTATTTACAATATAGAAGGTTTTAATACAAATACTTCAGCAAAATTCAAATGAGAGATGTTTCTCGGCTAAGCAATCAACATTCTCTCCCTCTTGACAGTTATGACGATAATTTAATTGGCAAGGGAGTAAATGTACCAAGTTGGCAAATAAGTGTTGTGATCGCAATGTTCAGTCACATGCAATGGGGAATACCGCAGACAAGAAATAAAGGCGCAACCTTCTTTCCACCATGTCGAACATGGCGGATATATCGAATATCTTAGCGAATGTTGTCATCTTTTCTACGCTCAAACATACAGACCCACACACCATTCACGGTAGACCCACTCTAAAAGATGGCATGTGTAATGAGCATATATTTCGAAAGGGGTCGTTCCGCAAACTCAAAATAGCAAAAGAATCAGATGATTGAAGGTCTTAGTAGAATCAAACCAGAAATCAAATGAGTTAAATGTGGACAGAGTGACAGAAGAACAATTCCTGATAAAACCAAGGTGCCTCGTGATAAAACTCTGGGAAATGAAGACAAAGATGCCATGTTGGACTTTCATCAGAGTGAGGATAAATGCAATTGTTAGATCTGTGACCTTTATTGTGATTGTTAAGCTTACATTTGTTGTTTTTGCTCAAACAGAGTACATTATATCCTTTATATCCTTCGTGCCCTGCGCCACAATGGCCTTCCACCCAAGGATTTACTTAGTGTCTATACTGCTCTAATACATTTTGTTTTGGAGTACGCATGCCCAGTATGGCATTCTAGTCTTCCATCTTACCTTGTGGACAATTTAGAACAGATACAAAGAAGAGCTTTCAGGATAATCGAACCACTAATTTCTTACAAAACTGCATGTAGTGTTTTGAATTACCCCACACTGGAAGAAAATAGGGAACGTCTTTGCCTCGAACAGTTCAAGAAAATTAAAAACTCACAGTTGTCATCATTAATTCCACAGAAAAGACTAGACCGCACACGGCTGCCAGCTGCGCTCCAGCAATAACTTGACTCTTTTTAAATGCAGGACAAAACGATTTCAAATAAGTTTTTTCCCTGCAATGACGTCAAAGCTTAACGAATTATTGCAATACACTTATATCACATTTGTAATAATTTGTAAATAGAATCTTGTGAGCTGGTAACCCAGTCCCCCGGCAAAATTTTTTATTTATATAGTCTCATTTAATTTGTAAATATTTTTTGTAATTTCTTGTAAATATGAAGTATTTCATTTTAGTGCCGAATCCATATCTAATAAACCATTACCATTACCATTACCACCTGATATTTTTTCTATTTGTTCCACTAGTTTTGTCGCTTTTGTGCGTATATTATATTTGCATATTGTTGCGCAGGAACGTCTGTTTGGCACCAAATAACGTGGTGTTGGATATGATGATGTATTGGACAAAGTAGCACCATGTATACAATAAAAGTGTTACAAATCAGTATTGTGTGTACAAAAGAATGATGTTGCAAAAGAAATAACATAATTTTACAAAAGAATTCGGGTCTTGTTATGCGATGTACGTTAATCATTGTAATATTAACAACGGTGACCGAGTACCATGTGCGAAGACGATTCAATGGTGATTGTACTCTAACAATCAAGGCACCATATAGTCAAGGTGATATTATGTACTTTGGTGAAAATGCTGGAAAACAATGTGTTGTTATGAGTTTGATTGCTTTGATTTATAATGAGATAAAAGGAATACATACCTGTAGTGACCTGGTACAAATTTTGGAGAGGGTAATCAATTGTATTCAACATTGTCACAATGTACAGGGCAGATGTATTTAATGCAAACAGAATCACTGTCAATGATTGTTTCATCTGAGAAACATTACCAGCTTAATTATAGTGAAAGCTACACTGGTAATCTACATCACTGTGCTTCAATAATTGAGGGATATCAGTACAGTATATCTATAGACAGGGCTTTTGAATCATATGCTGCCCATTATAGGAATGCTTTTCTGTAGATTTTTGCTTATTCATCAGTACTACCGTACTAACAGCTTTCATCAGTACTACATTACTAACAGTACTGAACCTCTCGCGAGCAAGCATGAATACCTACGTACAAGCGTACTAACTGCAACTCTCGAACGAGCAGGAATACCTATGTACTAGCGTACTTACTACAGCTCTCGAGCGAGCAAGCATGAATACCTACGTACTAGCGTACTAACTACAACTCTCGAACGAGCAGGAATACCTACGTACTAGCGTACTAGCTCTTGAGTAGTAATACAGCTCTTGAGCAAGCATAAATACCTACGTATTAGCGTACTAACTAAACCTCTCAAGCGAGCAGGAATACCTACGTACTAGCGTACTAACTACAGCTCTTGAGCAAGCATAAATACCTACGTACTAGCGTACTAACTAAACCTCTCGAGCAAGCAGGAATACCTACGTACTAGCGTACTAAGTAAACCTCTCGAGTAAGCATGAATACCTACGTACTAGCGTACTACCTACAACTCTCGAACGAGCAGGAATACCTACGTACTAGTGTACTAGTGTACTAACTACGGCTCTTCAGCAATTATAAATACCTAAGTACTAGCGTACTAACTGAACCTCTCGAGCGAGCAGGAATACCTACATACTAGCGTACTAGCGTACTAAGTAAACCTCTCGAGCAAGCATGAATACCTACGTACTAGCGTACTAGCGTACTAACTACAGCTCTCAGCGAGCAAGCATGAAGACCTATGTACTAGCGTACTAACTACAACTCTCGAACGAGCAGGAATACCTACGTACTAGCGTACTAGCGTACTAAGTAAACCTCTCGAGCAAGCATAAATACCTACGTACTAGCGTACTAACTAAACCTCTCGAGCGAGCAGGAATACCTACGTACTAGCGTACTAGCGTACTAAGTAAACCTCTCGAGCAAGCATGAATACCTACGTACTAGCGTACTAACTAAACCTCTCGAGTGAGCAGGAATACCTACGTACTAGCATACTAAGTAAACCTCTCGAAGCATGAATACCTACGTACTAGCGTACTAATTAAACCTCTCCAGCAAGCATGAATACCTACGTACTAGCGTACTAACTACAACTCATTCTTTTCATGCATGCCATGGAATTGAACATTTGATTTAGTCTGTGAAAAAAAGGAGTATATTGATAACCATTGGGGTTTGTGTTTTTGCAGTGTGGACCTCATTTTTAATGCGGTAATGTAGTGGAGAACAACTCGCACTGTGTTTTTTTGGTGATCTCAAACTGACGGTTTTCGTTGAAATAAACCATTCATGAATTGCAGTTTTCTCTTTAACCCTTTTAGAAACTATATTTTGGTAAAACAAAGTAAGCAATAAATCCTAATGAATCTTTAATAAACATGAGCTTGAGTATGCTACCTAAGAGAACGTGAAAAATTCGAGATGTTAAATAAACTCGTTCTTATCCAACAGGGGGTAATATAGTGTGGTTTCAGCCTCGAACATTTTATGTTTCATCTGTCCCTGAGATCACGGAGAAACCGTTTAGGGCAGTTTGTGTTATTGAGAAAAAGAATACCGTTAAAATTGCACTTGCAAAGTTTTGGAATTAAATTATTCATATAGATATGTCTTATTAGATATTTTGTTGTGTAGTATCGCTGAGTATTTTTACGAGTTGTGCCGTATTTGCCGTATTTTGTGGTACTCGGTAAGGACAACTCATCACGGCTTGTTGCTCATATGTTTAGTACGTTAGTACTGTAGTACTCGGTCCGGACATTTCATTACGGCTTGTTATTCATTTGTTTAGTGCGTTAGTACGTTAGTACCTTAGTACTTGGTACGGACAAGTCATCACGGCTTGTTCTGAATTTGCCTAGTACGTTAGTACGTTAGTACGTTAGTACTCGCTACAGACAACTCATCACGGCTTGTTCTGAATTTGCTTAGTATGTTAGTACTCGCTACAGACAACTCATCACGGCTTGGTCTGAATTTGCTTAGTACGTTAGTACGTTAGTACTCGCTACAGACAACTCATCACGGCTTGTTCGTACCTTAGTACTCGGTAGGGACAACTCATCACGGCTTGCTCTGAATTTGCTTAGTACGTTAGTACCTTAGTACTCGCTACAGACACTCATCACGGCTTGTTCTGAATTTGCTTAGTACGTTAGTACGTTAGTACTCGGTAGGGACAACTCATCACGGCTTGTTCTGAATTTGCTTAGTACGTTAGTACGTTAGTACTCGGTACAGACAACTCATCACGGCTTGTTCTGAATTTGCTTAGTACGTTAGTACGTTAGTACTCGGTACAGACAACTCATCACGGCTTGTTCTGAGTTTGCTTAGTACGTTAGTACGTTAGTGCTCGCTACAGACAACCCATCACGGCTTGTTCTGAATTTGCTTAGTACGTTAGTACGTTAGTACCTTAGTACTCGCTACAGACACTCATCACGGCTTGTTCTGAATTTGCTTAGTACATTAGTACGTTAGTACTCGGTAGGGACAACTCATCACGGCTTGTTCTGAATTTGCTTAGTACGTTAGTACGTTAGTACTCGCTACAGACAACTCATCACGGCTTGTTCTGAATTTGCTTAGTACGTTAGTACGTTAGTACTCGGTACGGACAACTCATCATGGCTTGTTCTGAATTTGCTTAGTACGTTAGTACCTTAGTACTCGGTACGGACAACTCATCACGGCTTGTTCTGAATTTGCTTAGTACGTTAGTACCTTAGTACTCGGTACGGACAACTCATCACGGTTTGTTCTGAATTTGCTTAGTGGGTTAGTACGTTAGTACTCGGTACGGACAACTCATCACAGCTTGTTCTGAATTTGCTTAGTGGGTTAGTACGTTAGTACTCGGTACGGACAACTCATCAAGGCTTGTTCTGAATTTGCTTAGTACGTTAGTACGTTAGTACTCGCTACAGACAACTCATCATGGTTTGTTCTGAATTTGCTTAGTACGTTAGTACGTTAGTACTCGGTACGGACAACTCATCACGGCTTGTTCTGAATTTGCTTAGTACGTTAGTGCGTTAGTACTCGCTATGGACAACTCATCACGGCTTGTTCTAAATTTGCTTAGTACCTTAGTACTCGGTACGGACAACTCATCACGGCTTTGGAAGGTTTATTACTCAGCCGTAAGACCTATTTGTTTTATCTTCTTTTTCAACCGATTATTTCCTAAATTTATAATTCCTTTGCATAGATGTAGATAAACAAATAAAAGAAAGATCGAATTTTTAGGTTTATAATGGGCTAGAACAGCAGAACTTAAACAAGTCGGATCAAATCGGCTTAATTTTAATAGTACGTTAATCATCCGTACTAAGCGAAAAACAAGAAAAAAAGAATCCTATTTTGGGCATGGTCTATTTTGAATCACTCTTGTCACAAAATTACTCTACAATTATTCTGACAATAGAATGTGTTGGTGCCAGTGTCTATCATACTGATACTGGGAGTTATAAGATATTTGATTATCATGCAAGAAACAAAATGTTAGAAGCCATCACTCAAGTACATGTGTACTATTAAAAGTACCATCTATTCAGGGCTTAGTACAGTATTTCCAGACAATACACTCCCTCAGTGACAATTATGAACTCAGAGGAGTGCAGATTAGTACATATGAAATAACTGCAGTGAACAGTTTGAGAGAACAACACAACTGCTCTTGTAAACAATGCTTTGCAGAAGGGCTTTATACATATGTTAGTCAGTAGCAAAGTCTTGTAGTTATTGGAATTCCAGAACCCTATCTTGCATAGCTGACCAAGGAAATAAATTCTATCGTAACATGGGCATCAACAGACATCTAACAAGGGCAGATTTATACACGAGATATCAGTCCAACTGAAAGCTTAAAGCCTGTAGCCCGACTTATGATCTTAGACCGTCTTGTTTAACACGAAATGTCCTCCCATCCATATGAATTTTTTTTTTGCCAAAAAGGACCTTTTTGAAAAAGTGAACTTGGAACCCTGTTAAGGAATATTTTTCTGAAGAGAATGTGGCTTACCAACTTCTGATCCAACTATCTCTGCTGTTGTACATTTGCACACAGTTAGTTCTATATAATCACTTAGATCCCTCTTTTCAAACCCTTTACCCCTTACTAAAGCTTCCTGGTCCAAAGATACCCACATCATGAGACTTGAAATACCCTGTTCAAGACTCATAACCTTGAACACCCTATCCTGTGTCATAAAACTGAAGTTAATGTAACCCATAATAAAATAGATAAATCAATAGGAGCCAAATTTGATTAGGTAACTCAGAGTACATAGAGCTGTACATAGTAGATTGTTGTAAGTTTTAAATACTGACAGGGCTTAACACTAACATGAACAGTAGGCAACTGGCCACAGATTAGTTTCAATTCTGTTTTGGTGAGTGGTTTTCAATTTCCACCAGCCAATTTGGCTAGTAAACAACCTGAAATTGTTGTAACATCAAAGTTGAAAGTTAGTGTCAAGCCCTAACTGGAATCATGGTCAATGCTATTATTACTGATCACCTGCAGTGCCAAAAGACAAGGGTGACATCATTATCTGTCTCAGTTCATCAAACTTCACCTCTTTTATGAGTAGTCTAACTTCTGCAATGCTGGCTGGATGCTGCAATACAAAAACAATTTAGCTTTAGGTTTGCAACCCTAGTCATACATGAAACTGCTGAAACACTTCCCACTTTCCTTCTTTAAGTCAGAAAAATACAATTGCGTACAGGTGAAGTCAGTATGGTATCTATTATTTGTGACAACTAAAATGAGAATTTTGGACCTTCAAATTGTAAAAAGATCCCTAACAAAGTGCAAAAAAAAAAACAGTAAAAGATGTAAAAGTGCAGTAGTATAATTAAGTATGTATTTCCAGTGAACTTGGCCTGAACATATTTGATGGATAAATTTGATGGATTTCTTTATTTAATTAATGAAAAGTACCAAGAGGATATTTTCCAATTTGAGCCATTAAAACACTGGAAATCTAAGGAAGGCAGTTCTCAAAGACCCAAGAATCAGACACTTGCTTAAAAGCTGGGTCTGGATAAAGTTTACCAATGACACAAGAAATTAGTGAGCCAAAGGTCAGCCTATTACTTCATTTAAGTCACTTATCACTGTACAATTTTGCCCTATATACAGCTAATGGTTTGAACCAACGGGTAACATGTGATAGTGTAGTCTGATTGTCTGGTTGAGTCCTTAGAAGGACTGTTGTCAGTAGAGGTGACTTGAATTTCAACAACCTGAACGGAAGTCTTCATAGATTGTACTGAGTCTAGTTTGTGTTAACTGATTGCTCAGTTTAGCCATGATGTTAGCCATACATTTGACTGACAAAAACTATTCACTTGACCCTGATTATGACTTCCACTCAGGCTGTTGAAAAGTCAGTCACCAACGCCAACACCAGTTCTTCTTAAGACTAAACTCACCCAGACATCACATCACACTATCACATACCCCTATATGTTGGTTCTAAACTGTCTTAGCAAATGAAGAGTACTGTTTAAAACAGAAAACAAAAATACAGTAACTGTAAGGAATAGGAAACAGAAGGAACCTCATATTATTATATACTCCAGAATCTATGCCATACTGCTTTGCTCAACATGTCTACAGATTTCAACAGAAAAGACCATCTCTGACTGATAGATTTCAAAACCAAAAGAGTGGGAAATGGGTAAACAACAGTGTATATTCTGGATGATGCTGGAGCTTTCAAAGTCTCTGTTTCATGAAAAAAGCCAGGATTACAGGATAGAATTACATGAGACATCACTTTTCAGTCAGGATGGTTTTTGCTATGGAGTCTGTATTTGATTACCATTAGTAGTGTTTTTTAAAACAAGTTGCAGCATGCTCTACATGAAGCCTCACATCACCTTTTCTCTAAAATTATATTATACCACTAGGGAACTAATATACCACCTGTGTTCAAGTCTAAATTGTTTCAGGTGGTACAATAAATGACTCATGGGTAAAATTTTTACATATCAAATCGCTGGATGGCTTAGAACAGGCTGTAAGTTTTTCACGTACATATTTGGTAATAATGTAGCTCTAAACAATTTGTAACAATTTGGTAATAATGTAGCTCTAAAAGGATTAATTTTTTACACATGATGCATGTGATCTGTTTGTATGGTGCCACTCCCCTAAATTGTAACACCTCCAAGTGTGAAGCCTAAAGGAGTGACTGTATGTAATTGTCAGAATTATACAGCACATATTTTCTAGCCTGTGTTGCAGCCGAACGTGTCACACAATCCCCGGTATAGTCCGTCTGCGAAACGGCTCCCAAAAGCTTGTTCTGATATCCCGCAGGGATCCACGGATCTGTGTATTTATTTCCGATTGGTTATTTTCTTACGCGCCTTATGATTGGTCATATTATTGTGAAATTTATCACGCAATGTTAAAAATAAATATTGTCGCGTGTAAATTGTATATTGGAAGTACTTTTGTACAAAGCTTTGCTTTGCATTTCAAAACGTTGAAAAGGTTATGTCTGATTCGTCCGATTATTGTAATTTATGCTGTCGCATCATTGAAAAGGGAAATGAAAGAGCGTTACTTTCAAAGGGATGGAAACAATTCTACGTACTCACTGAGATTGAAAGTTTGGAAATATCTTTGCTATCGATCGAAAACAAGTACATCTGCCGAAACTGTGTTGTGAAACTGAAAAAACGTTGGTCACTTATCGAGCAAACAGAAAAATTGGAAGCAGATCGCAAAAGCCTTAGTACAAGGGAATATTCAATTAAAGTCAAACGATCTGGGGAACTGCTAAGTGATGACCACGAAGCTTCAACATCGAAAAAAGTCTGCGATGGATCTGACGGGGTTTTGCCCATATCATTACTTAATCTCCTGTTCGTCCTCTGCAAATAACATCTACGAGAGAGCAAGCACTCTGGAGAGCCATAAACAAGAACATAATTGCCGTTGATAACCTGCTGAATTATTTCAACATCCTTATCGTCAGTAATGGCGATCACTGGCACTCCCATGTTGTTTAGATGTTGAATCTGGTCTTCCATAAGCGATCACAACGGCGATATTACAACAAGAAAACTGGAACCACGAGGCTTTCCAAACAGAGCATCCGCAACGATCGGAAGGCACTGGAAAATCTAAGATTTACCGTAGCCCGTCGGCAAATTTACAAAAATATTTCAACCTCCAAGAAATTCACAAAGTGCGTTTTCCTGTTCAGGTAGAAGATTATCGATTTCAAACTGCTCTCTCATGGCTTTGAACGCTTTGCCAACGTTCTTCTGTAGTTGCAGACATCTTATTTCCAGCTCGAAGTAAATTTGATGTTTAATGTAATGTACAACTGTTATAAAGTAGTTGGGAAACCTACACAAATTTATTCTTGGCATTATGTGATAATTGCGTGATCACTTTCGCAAGAGTTATCCAATCAGATGGCACGTAAGAAACTAGCCAATCAAAAATGGATACACAAACAGCGGGATATCGGAACAAGCTTTTGGGAGCCATTGCAGACTGTCTATACTGGCGGTTTAGACTGTCTGCGACGCAGGCTAATATTTTCAGGATCACTAAATCCTCACATTCTAGACATTCATTGAGAAATTTCATGTACATTGTCTCATGTGCATGTGATGGTGCAGTACATCTGTACTCCATGTACACATATATGAGGTAATTTGACACAATGCAGACCTCAAGGAAACAAACAGACCAAGGTGATAATAATAGATCAAAATGTAAAGTCTGTTCAAGGAACAGGTAACTGTATATGCACCATGAAGTAAGGTGTACACGCAAATCTTCCCAAAATTTCAACCAGGTAGAGAAAGCACGACATTGAGCGGGGAAAGGGGTGTTTCAACGAAACTTGACGAAAGGTGGCAGTTTCCGAAAATGGGGGCTTTACAGGAAAGGATACTAAAGGCATGTCGCTATAGAATGCTGGAAGAAAGGAGAGAGCCACTGATATGCATTACAAGTCACTTACCTTGTCTAAAAGTAACCATTCTTTGACTTTCTCATCAAGTTTATCATCACCTGAATTCACCGGGCACGCACCGTTGTCATTACTGTCGATCTCCTTACGGAGCTCTGCTGATGACTCCGCCATTTTACAAATTGAGCCGTACATGTATTGAAAGCGATATGCGCTCAAAGCAAGGTAACACGTCATGTAAGTTACATGCTATGTATTGTGTACTGGCTCCCTTACAGTGGCTCCCTTACAGTCTCTCCCTTACTGTCTCTCCCTTACTAAAAAAATACACAGCCGTTTTTTTTTTTTACTCATTTGCTGACAGTCTCGAGGTTTCTGTGGCTAAACACTCGTAAAACATGCTCTCTATGGGAATTTATTATGTAGAGAGGTAGTCTTGGGGAAAGTCTGAGAATTGTGATAGGTTCATATTTGGTTTCCACGGAAACGGTCATACGCCGTGAATTTCTTGTTTGCGAAATTTGGTAAATTCAAAATAAACAAGTTTATCATGGCTGATATAATCTCGTTTGCTCGAGCCGCACGAGGCAATATTGGTCCTTGCTCGTTTTCGTATGGACCTCGCTGTGCTTTGTTAAAAGACAAAATTGGTATCATATATTCGGCAAAAATATAAAAGCTGGTTGATCATCTCCTATTTCCTCACGACCCTACTTTGCAACTAGAGTAATTGTTATCTTTTCTTAATATTCATTTCAAGCCGCTTTTAATTTGTATTGAAAAAAAATTCTCCTATCGTGAATTCGATAGAGTTAATATGCTTTGTAGTGAAGTAAAAAATTGCTTTCTTCACAGAAATTTCCCTTACAAAGATACCCCTCTTATATTTTCGATTCCTCTTAGTCTCGTTTTGAATTAGTCCTATGTCGAATTCACGATCGGAAAAGAACTCTTAATTAATAATTTTAGCTCGTTTAATACCTCTTTCTTTTAAGGTGACTGTATGATTAAAAAACTTTCATTCTCTGCACTGAATTCCACATAGCTCTGTAATGGGCGGAAACGTGGAACGCCCTTTCTTCTCCAATCTCTCTGTTTACTTAATTGGGTTTACGGTTAAATCCTAGGTCAAGCTCCTTCTAGTTTCAGAATATATGTGTATTTTATGCTTGGCTAATTTTGGGCCGCTAAAAAACAGTCGATTGTCTGTTTTTGGTTGCCAATGGCAACCACAGACTATGTAATCGTTTTGGCTATTTTTATTTTCCTAAAATTATACCAAACATTATTCTACATGTTCCTAAGACCCTGGAGTCCTTCGCATCAGTGTAAACTCAAGAAACTATCTACACTCACACCTTCCTTTCCTTACATCATTCAAAACAAAAGAATTAATTGTGAAACGTGAAACTTAGCGAGGGGATGTTGCTTTAAAAAGTGTAAGCTTTATTTGTACCCTTTCAAATGATAAAAGGGAAGTTTAAACAAAAAAAAATTATAATTCCGTCAATTTCAGCAGTGCAGCCATGCTGTTAGAACACCGTCATGCTGCTGAAATGAGGAAAAGCATTTTTACGATTTATACAGTTTTAAAAGAGGATGCTGACGAGTCTGTGCCACTCCTCCGCGAAAGCCAAAAAGGAAAAGAAATTCTTGGCTGAGGCTTTATAGCTCATCTTCCGACTTCCTATCACTAAGTTTCCCGGCCCCTCTTTAGAGCCAGTTTTAGACTTCAACTTAGAAATCTCTCCTCCAGTTAATGCATGCTGTCTATTCCGTATATCTTTTTTCTATCCTCGTGTTCTCTAAGCTAGCTCAACAATGGGGTGATTTAGGACTTTTCCTCTGATGTTATGGGCAAAGCCAACTATCCTTAACTAATAAACAAGCGATATATAATAGTGCTCTCAGTGGTGCAAGTCTATCCCTCAATGGAGGACTCTATTACAAAGCATGTTATGAAATATTGCACCAACTGAAGCACACGTTACATTGGCAAAAATCAAATCGTCATCGTTCTGTTGCGTGAGATTATTCACTCATTTGCACAGATACGTCGCATGACAAGGGGTATTCAAGGTTGTACGCAGATATTCTGGTTCATTGGGATGAACTAGTAAAGAAAAGTGGGTTGGGCCAAAGGGCGCGCTAAGGCTGAATTCGAGAATAGCTTCAGCGGAGTCAGTGCTTCAGACAGTGATATGAAGGGTCTGTATTTTTTTTCTTGCAGCTAAGTGCACAAGAGTCTGATAGAATCTGCTGGAGATTTAAGAAAGAGATGATATATTCATCGAATGACAGAGGCAAACATATAGAAAAAAAAAAGAGAAATCCGAGTTCTCCTAAAGGCGAGGTCGTTTTTATCTCCGACATTATAAAGCATTTATGAAATTCTCAGCTTCCCAAGATTTACCCATCCTTTATAAATTGTCTTCAAATATGATAAACATTCAACTACCAAGTTTCCATTCTAATTTTTGTTTAGCAACCTCGGCGCTTATCTCTGACGTAACTTACCTTCTTTCCTCTTTTTTCTTTCTCCTGATATCCTATTTGAACAATGCACTCTTGACTTACGTGACGACAAGAAACATTGTTTAAGGCTCTATTGACTGCTAAGCGTCAAGGGCGCTCCTCTAGTGTCGCAGTTATAACTGCCAACAATACCTTAGCTTCTCTTTAACAAAAGCATTTTTAACTTTCTTCAGTACTGGGCAAGGATTTTGTGCTAAAGTTTACGTTTTTACTGGAATATGTCATGGTATGGGGCAAAGCCTTGCCAAAAGTGATAAGTAGCGACGTAACTGTATTGGGAAAATATCGTTTGAACACTTGAAATAAATCATGGAGGGAAAAAAGGATATTTCACATGGCATACCGAGCACAAACTAAATATGACTCACTGATCTTTTTAACCTTCACCGAATGAGTAACAGCGCACTCTTACGGTTGACTGGTGTGTTATTCCACGTGGGGACCTTGCTGATTTGATCGTTTCGGAATTGAGTGAAAATTATCATCATTCCCTTTGACCCCTTTCCCCCTTGGTGGCCGATGTCCAGAAGAGGGATTCACCAATATACCTTCCAACCGTTTGATATCTCTGCCAAGCTGAGTAGCTTGATTAGCATCAAACAATAAGATATTACTCCTATCCTACTGAGACAAATCGGCTTGGATGACATCAGCCTGATTCATCCTTGGTGCCACGTCTCGACACGTCGCTCGGGGAGAATGCACGGAAAATGAACTTGCTTTATTTGTCCTATCAAATGAACCATAAATTCTAGCGGAGAGCGTGACAAAGTTCTTGCACCTCTTGACTTTCCGTTTAACTAATAATACTCGTCACTTTCACTGATCTTCCCTAAGAAATCGGCAGTTTGAAACAATTTTAAGTGCCCCTCCCGCTAAGAGCGGTCCTCTCGACTTCCCGTCTATAAAGATTTTTCTTTTTCTTTGAAAAAAGGTCCCCAAACGAAAAGGACAGCAAGTCAAAATAAACCTTGTGCATAAATAAAAGAACACATTTCATGTAAAAATAGGATATTGGAGGCCAGCTAGAATTCAAGAGACATTCAAATTCAGAAAAAGATGAATGAAGGTTGTAAATAATTCTCGTTGTTCTAGAATGGACTGTATCTAAGTGGGAAAGTAGGGTCGTGGAACAGTTTCCCCAAGACAGGATGCCATATGTAACACTTGGAATAATTGTTTTGAAATAAATCTCTGCTAATGTCTTTACAGGAAGATACTTCATTCTTTTCAGAGCACCGACCTTAATCATAAAATTCTTTTTAACATAGTAAATATGATTAGACCACGAGAGTTTATTATCCAGATTAATGCCCGGGCAAGTTGACAATTCAACTATTTGAATAAAGTCAGAGCCAAATTAAAGTGGAGGTAGCGGGCCGATAAAAGGAGACTTCCTGATCAACATAGCTTCAGTTTTGACTATATGTATAGTGAGTTAATTTCTCCTACTCCACATCAGCACATTATTCACCATTTTGTTGAGAGCAGTAAAGACCTCTCCGACACTTCGGCCAATATATGATAAGGTGGTGTCATCAGCATATAAATTAATCTCTCCGGTACCATTAACACAATCAGGAAGAATCAAAAATAATGTACAACCTCGGCCCCAAAGGAAAACCCTGGGTTACACCAAAACGAACACAGCCTGAAGAGCCATTCCCCACGCTAAATTGAGATCGATTAGTAAGGTAGCACATAATCCACTCATGGATGCAGCCAGGTACCCCAATAGCTTGAAGCTTGCGTGATAAAATTTCATGCGAAATAGTGTCAAAGGCCTTCTGGAAGTCTATAAACACAGCTCCAATAGAGAGAACATTATCTAACGCCAGTTTCCAACTCTCAGTCGTGGATATGAGCATGATTTCGGTGGATAGGCCTTTGCAAAAACCCCATTGCTTATGGCTTTTAGTGCCGCACTCAGCAAGATGTTCATCAATAAAGTGACAGACATGGTTCAGTTTCAAGAAGTTTACTAGGAATTGATAATAGCGATATAGGCCTGTAGTTTGAAACATCTGTTTAACTTAAGACATCTTAAAACATCTGCTAACATATATACCTTCTTCGGTAACGTGTCTTCCCACAACCGCTCAGCGCCATGCCCATCGTTCGACAAGGTCAAAACTGAGAACATGTCTAGATCATGAAGTCTATAAACACAGTTTAATGATGAAGAGTGTCCCGATAGCCGTGGACAGTCTATTATTGTAAAGGTCCTCATCAAAAATGTTTGCCAATATATTAATGATTCCCTCGGGATCAACGACGTTTTTCTCTTTGCTCTAGGCTTAAAACTGCAAAACTACGCGGAAGACTGGCGTTCAAATCGAATCAGATGGAATCCTAAATGGTACTAATGCAAGAATGGAATGAACGTGAAGCCTAAAGTTCCCCAGATACCAACGTAGCAATCCAATGGTATCCGGTTAGATCGCACCATGGTTAGATTGCTCCCAGTTAGATAGCTCCAGTCAAAAGTTAGATCGCTCCACCCGAAAGTTAGATCGCCTCATTAAATAAGTTACATCGCTCCCAGCATAAGATACTTCACTCCATGTTGTAATGTGAAGTATTACTTACCACTGATCTTTAAAGATTATAGGTAATGATGTGTCTTACGATTCGAGTACATCGTATTCACTCTGTCCTTCAGATTAGCCACCGAGCTACCGATGTATGAGTTAGAGCGATGATGGAATAAATGATCATGGAATAAATTATTACGTTTTAGTCTGAAGTGTATTGAAAAAGATCATCCAAATAGAAATATTGTCCAGTGCGGCCCTTTTTGCCGTACATTACACTTCGCCGGTGAGACTCCTACATGAGGCTTTAATTAAGTAACTTATTGATGGAGCGATCTAACCTTCAATTGGAGTGATCTAACTTTTGGTTGAAGCGATCTAACTGGGAGCGATCTAACCACGGTGCGATCTAACCGTAATTCTTATGTCACTGTCTCTGTCATTGTCACCGTCACAGTCTGTGTGAGTGTCTCTCTCACTGTAACTGTCCTTATTACTGTCATTCTACCTATCGCTGTCACCGTGTATGTCAGTGTCACGGTCAGAAGCACTGTCACTGTCAGTAAAACTGTTACTGTCTATGTCACTCTCCCTGTTACTATCTCTAGCAGTGTCGCTTTAATATCAGTGTCGCCGTCACTTCACTGTCATTGTCTGTGTCACTCTCCCTATCACTGTCACTATCCTTGTTACTATCACCGTCACTGTCACTATCATTATCACTCTTACTGTTTGTGCCTCAGTCACAATCTTTCCCCCAGTGTCTATCATTGTCTCTATCACTGTCACTATCATTGTCACTCTTACTGTTTGTGCCTCAGTCACAATCTTTCCCCCAGTGTCTATCACTGTCTCTATCACTGTCACTGTCACTGTCACTGTCTCTCTTACCCTCACTGTCACTCCGTAGTCGTCCCTGCTACCGTCTCCGTCACTGTCCATGTCACGGTCATAGTGACTCTCCCTGTTACTCTCACTATCTCCGTCATTGTTACTGTCCAAGTCACTATCTGTCACCCAACCCTAACCCTAAACCTTACTTATACCTTAACCCTCATCCTAACAATAATCCTCAATGTCACCGTTACTAAGGACCCTGAGATAAAACGATGCAGAGTTAGGATGAGGACGGAGCTTAATGAGTAGGACTCGATCAATTCCCGATGCGCCCGTCAAAAACAAAGTACTTAAGATATTGAGTAATTCCCACACGAGACGGCAACAACGGTAGTTCTATAATGATGACCTTTAAAGATGTAAGGAACCTTCTTTAGGAGAGCTTTAAAGATGGCATGATAAATGACGATGAATTTATTTTACAGTACGAGGAAAACTTTTCCATGAGTCCTGGATTTCCTTAAGAATGGTACGATTGATTAGACTTGGATGCAATGGATGAAAAAAAAAAACTATTTGCAGAAGTGCTGAATATTCCCGAAACGTTTGTTTGGGATCAAGGCACATCTGCCCATAGAATTGAAAAGCTTTGTCTGCTACGAAGGCTACTGACCCACCTTTGTTGAAACTCTGATTTGATCCCTCATTTCGGACCAGTGCCAGAGCTTCGCACGATTTAAAACAATGTTTTTTATTTCTTTCCCTGGAGAGATAAAGATAACTCACTGAGATGATCAGAAAGCAGAATGGAAAGACTTAAAAGTAGAGGTTCTCATTCATGGAGATCAGAATATTTCCATAGCTACTTCGCAGCTTCCTTTCCTTCACTTGATGAACCTTCAAGCTCAAACCTGTTCTTTTAAATGAGGAATGACATATGCAGTATAACAAAAGATTGCATTATAAAACAATTGAATGAGTGAACACTGCAACAATAGAACATAGGGCTGTGGTTCTTAACAATGCAACAATTTTTAACTTAGCTGTAAAATTACAAAGCAAACGGAGCTGTTTAAGTGGTACACTTGATTGTCAATTCAATTCATTAATAGTATTGAAAGGTTGTTTCTCTATAAATTACTCACAACAAACATATGAAAACAAAGTCATGGAAACCTAACCTTAGCCATATCAAGGAGTACCATTATAAATGAACATCTTAGTTCTTCTCTATCAGTTTAAAAACAAAAGCAAGCATTTGATCATCCTGCTTTTTCGTTTGGGTAGCCATCATAGATTAAAAGTCCCTCATCTGTTGCTGTTGCTACTCTTGTTAGTTCAGCATCATTTGCGCGAAATTATTATTTTTCTTTCAGTCAACTTCAATTTTTTGTCTCCTGAGCTCGAATTCTTTATTTTGCATAACTGAGTCATTCCATTTTTCTCTCTTAGAAAGTTCAGTTCCGTTTGATCTTTTCTTTTTCTTCCAACAGATTCACTTTGTCTGCCTTTCTTTTGTGCGTTTGCCAGTGCCACTTTAACGCTGCTCATTTTGGTTTCAATTTCGCTCTATTTTTCTTATATTAAGAGTCCGCGGCTACTGGACTTAGTTTAACTTTACTTACACTGAGTTACTTTTCTTTACCGGGCACTGCTCGGCATCACTCACCGCAGCAACTGCAAAAAACAGCATATAGTCCACATAAACAACCGAATTTTTCACATTTTGAGTAAATAAATTGCGACAAAGTCAAAAGTTGTAAATTAGGAAACGCTAAGGTCAGTATATCTGGAAACGAACTTATTCCATCTTTCCACAGCTCAAAACAACAGTAAAATAATTACATAATTTGAATATATCAACAAAGTTGAAATGGTAAATTGGCCACCGTTACGATTATAAAAGCTGACGTTTCGAGCGTTAGCCCTTCGTCGGAGCGAATAGGGGAATTGTGGGTTGTGTGTGCTTTTAAAGGCAGAAAAAGGAGCTACGTGATTGGTGGGAACATGGCAACGAGAAAAACACAAATAAATTAGTGGAATGAAAAGCGTTCGTTGATACCTGTGGGATTTAGACTGCCAGTTTGAAAGATGAGCTTTTGTTAAAGAGTTTTCCAGCTTTCCGTGCTACCTAAGTGTAAGGAAAGACCGCAGATTGCCACGTGTTGCTTAGAATGGTTAGGTAAATTAAAATGTCCAGCGACTGGTTTCGATGTGTCCTTGTCATTCCTCTCCACGTCGTGAAGGTATTCTCGGAATCGGTCACCTAGTCTTCTGCCTGGTTCGCCGATGTAAATCTTTTTGCTATAAGTGCAAGTTATGCAATAGATTACATTGGCGGAGGTGCACGTGAAGTCATCGGTGATCTTAATGGGTCGTTTGGGTCCCGATATTTTCTCAGTGTTGTGAATGAAAGGACACGTTTTGCATCGCGCACGAGCGCGTTTAAAAGTGCCTGGTTGGTCATTAGTCTGAAAAGAACTTCTGACCAAAAAATTTCCTATGTTTTTGTCGCGTTTGAATGAAATGAGCGGAGGCTGCGAAAAGATAGTGCTTGTCTCTGGATCGTTTTGAAGTAATTTAAAGTTTTTGCGAATGATGGATTTAACTCAGTGGTTATGAGGGTGAAACGTGAGAGTGAATGGAATGCGGTCGGAATCTTCCTTTTGTGACGTTTGTAGTGCTGAATGTCGATCAATAAGTTGGGCGCGTTGGTAACCCGCTTGAACGACAGAAACAGGGTAACCACGTTTATCGAAAAACTGGCACATTGACTCTGATTTGTGGTGGAAATCAGAGTCATCACTACATAAACGACGAAGTCTTAGAAACCGAGAAAAAGGAATGGAATTCTTAACGTGAGATGAATGCGAAGACGAATACAACAAGTAATTATGCGAGTCTGTAGGTTTGTAATACACACTAGTGCATAAACCGTTGCCTTCAATTGTAACTTTGATGTCTAAAAAGGATAAAGAATTGTCAGAAATTACCCAGGTATATTTCAGAGCCGGGTGAAAAGAATTGACTGCGGTTATGAATTGAGTCAGCTCCTCTCTGGTAGAGGAGGTGGCGCCGATACAGTCGTCGATGTAGCGACCGTAGAGTTCAGGTTTGGAGCCGTTGTATTGGCTAAAAAATTGGTGTTCGACAAAACCTACAAAACGATTGGCATAGCTAGGTCCCATTTTGGTGCCCATGGCTACACCATTGGTTTGTTTGAAAAAGTTGTCCCCGAATGAAAAACAATTGAGTGTGAGCACTAGTTCGGCTAAGCGTAGTAGTGTTTAAGATATAGGTTCCTTAACAGTACGTTGATCAAAAAAATGTTTAAGGGCCAGAAGACCTTCACCATTAAGAATGGTGATACATTTTGAAATGAGGAATTAGGGAAAGTAAGATTTTGCGACGGCGACTCCTTAGAAAACGTCATCTAAAATGAGTTATTACTTTTCTAAACGAATTTCGCCAGTAGCTCGATGTATTTAACGCTTAAGGTGGTGCAAGATCTTCCCTTCATTATAACATGTTAACGCAGCCTTACTAATTTCCTAACAGGAAAGTGAGTAGATTTCAGTTGAAGTTTCCGTTTTTCTAGTACGCAAAATTTGGTGATTTCAAGTTGCTTTTTGGAAAGGACAGCCAGGAAGTGTACAAAATTTTTATGAAAACACACGTGAATTGCTAATGTTCTGCTGCCTACCAACTCTTTTCTTTTGCTACGTTCTCGTTCTCGTCACCATCGTGCTCTCAAAGTGCCCTCAAAACCATACTCAGCCATGACAGTGACTCTGAGGTAAACTTTGTTTCAATAAAATAGACTTGAAGTTGTGTTTTGTCTTTTCTGCAATTGCGAAAGTTGTAGCTCACCTACGAGGATTTTTATCTACAGGTCAAGTGAAATCAAGTTAATTAAAAATTAAGATGGTTAGTACTGCTAAATGCCAGACGTTGACTACTGACTAGTTAGTTAGTTCTGCAATTGAGCGCTTGGAAGCTTCACCAACTAAGATTACTTTCAACCCACAAATAATATTTCCAAGAGGTAACATTCAACGCATATTGTACTTGCACATTTGGCAGACCTGCATATAGTAATGCCTTATTAAAATAGAAGGATAAATCTCGTCGAAATGAAAACCTCTTCCTTTTAAGGTGGCGAAGCACCTAAACCAAACTTTATAACTTAAAAACAGCCGTAAACGCCATAAAATAGAACGTAAACTACTTACTGTCCTTTAAGGCTTTATCGACAAATTTAATTACTTGGATTAATCACGCAATGCTTTAATACATGAAGAACAAACCATATGTAATACAGCTATGCAACGTGGAACTGTCGTTTGGATGTAACAGTAGTTAATAATAGCCTTGTAGAAGCCTGGCAGTGTTAAAGCCACGTGTTATTCTCTTGGAACATATTTATCCTTTGCAGGTTTTTCTTGATTTGTGTGGCGTCCTGTGTGTTTTCTTCACCGCTACTGCACGATGCAAGAACTTCCTCGATCTGTAATTCCCAAAGAAAGTATCTACTTATTAACGATGAGTTGGTGGATACTTTGTTTTATAAATTTGTGGAGAAGAGACTCAAAGAAGACGCTTCCCTAGGACATAGAACTTTTGCCTGTGGAGGATATCATTCATCTGCTGTCTTTTTTCCTCAAAGCTACGTAATTTACATACAACGGCACCTACTGTCAACAGGTCTTTGGTACAGCAATGGGTTCGCCCGTCTCTGTTGTCATTGCTAATTTGATAATGGAAGACGTAGAACAAAGGGCTTTAGCCACTTCACCAGTTAAACCCTTGTTCTGGAAACGACCTGTCGGTGATGAAGCGGAACGCCTTCTATCGCATTTTAATTCAGTGGAGCCGTCTATCCAATTCACCGTTGAGTGTGAAAAGGGTAGACACTTGCCCCTTCTTGATTCAAATGTGTGCAAAGCGGAACAGGGAAAACTAGAGACAAGCGTTTATCGAAAACCGACCCACAAAGACAAATATCTATGACTGTCTACCGTCTTCACTCGATTCCAAGGTTGACGAGAGAAAATATGTTTTCGACGTCCTAAAGGCAAATGGCTGTACAAAAACATTTCTCCGTAACTACCAGAAACCACTTACAACTAGTAACACTCCTGATGAGAAAAAATCGCCGACTGGTTTTGCTGTTATTCGTTACATCCAGGGTGTTACGGAGCCCATCAAAAGAATTTTGAGTAGCCGCAACGTTAAAATTACTAAAAGACCTTTTCAGACTTTGGGGCATATTTTTGCCAAACCTAAGGATCCTGTAATGAAAGAACAATGAACCGACGCTATTTATTCTACTCTTTGCAATGACTGTGATCACGAGTATACCGGACAGACCAAACGTCAGCTTGGTACACGTTTGAAAAAGCATCAGAAAGCGGTCTTCCATTGCAAAAAAGAAAATTGAGCTTTGTCGGAGCACTAACTAACCATACAATTGGGTGGAATAGTTCTAAAATTATCACCACTAGTCGCTGCTACCACCAGCGCCTTTGTTTGGAAGCTTGGCATATCAATTCCGCTCAATCTCTTTTAAATCGTGGTGATGGCGGCTTACTACCTAACGCCTACTGTATTTACACCTCGTCAGAAAAAAGGGCAGCTAATTAGTGAGCATATAAAAGGAACTCTTGTTGCAACGATCAGAACACCTCTAATGAAGGCACTAAACAGGAGTGTCGAAACGTTGGGTCGATGAATTGCAATTTCCCCGGTTACATTCATTAAATCTTTAAATCAGAGTAGCATTAATTAAAACATGTCTGATTGTCCACCTGGGCCTAGTTGTATAAAAGGCGGATAACGCTATCCAACAGATAAATCGCTATCCGGCAGAATAATAGTTATAACAAAACGTATGGCGTTATCCATCGGATAGAGTTTTATCCAGCAGTGGATAGTGTGTGTGTGTGTGTGTGTGTGTGTGTGTGTGTGTGTGTGTGTGTGTGTGTGTGTGTGTGTGTGTGTGTGTGTGTACTTGCCTCACTTGTGTGGCGTGCAGAATTGCTATTACCAACAACTGTTTCCATCAATTTGCGAAATTGTCGAAGATCTTCTGCTTGCAATAAGCAAGAGTTCTCATTTTGTGTAAGCAAAAAGGCTCGTCCAAAACTTCCAAGTACTCCTTTTACCGGTTGAACCTACACGTCAAAGGAACGTTTAGGTTATATACATAACCCGAGTATCCTATGCTTGCGGAATGTTATGACAGGTCATGAAAGGTAAGGAAGGATTAATTATCCAATGCTTCCCAATAAAGATTGTGGCTTAATCTTTCATTCTTGTAAGCAAGCTTTTCAAGGCCTTTTAGTAATCAGTCGTGAGTTTATGAAGGACAACACTGCTTGAACCTATTTATTTCCACATTTGGGCAAAAATTGCACTATTGCTTCTAATTGGCTGGCTAATAAACCCTAACTTGCTGCTGGAGAATTTAGACGCTTCTAGGTCATAAGCTTCTGCCTGCATTCAACATGCTCCTCAGGCGATTTACAAAAGCAATGGTACATCTCGAATAGGCCTTTTGCAGTTAGAGATCACGTGCTTAGATACCGCATAGTAACGCCATACTGGAGAGCAAGCACTCCAGTGATCTCAGACAAAATAGAGATCACAGAGGTCTGCATTCAAACAAAGAATACAGCGGATAACAAGTTAAAGGTATCCCAATTCGAGAAATCTTGTAAGTTTTAATCAACAGCTTCCTTGAAGTGTATCAGCGAAAAACGAATTTTGGTGTGATTTTGCTGCTGATACACTCCGGAGAAGCTGTTGATTACTTCTTACTGGATTTCTCGAATTGGGATACCTTTTTACCTGTTATCCGCTGTATTCTTTGTTTGAAGGCAGACCTCTGTGACCTCTATACTGTCTGAGATCACTGGGGTGCTTGCTCTCCAGTATGGCGTTGCTATGCGGTATCTAAGCACGTGATCTCTAGCTGCAAAAGGCCTATTGCTTCTGTATTTTGAGAATAGACACGAAAGTAACCAAAACATGACTTGCCAGCTAAAAAATATCATTTCCATACTGACACATTTCTCAACTGAGGCCGGCAAAAAAATGTAGTTTAGCAGTGCCAAATACACTTACCCCTTCATTAAAAGAGACGAGTACGCTTGACGGAGAAATATCACTATGACACATTCCTATCTTGTGGAGGTATTCAACCGCCTTGATGACATCCAAAAGTACACTCAGTAGTTGGGTAATGCTTGGTTCACATCTTCCAACACTTTCTTCAAGGAAATCGCTTAATGTGGTGCTTGACACAAAGGCAAAGCAAATAACTCTACAGAGGGAAACCTCTTAAAAGTTGTGGATTAAAATGTTCGTCGAGATTTTTCTGACCGAAGCCAGTTTTAACACACTCTTTAGTATGTCGAAGTTCTGTTTCACTATTTCTACATTCTTTTTCTTTGTTCCAAGCCATTCATTACAGCTAAACAAAAAACCAAACAGACAATCAATTAAGAAAAGTTTTGAGCAGTTGATACTGATTGGGCACTTACAACCCGTTGTTCTTTACGAAGTGCTGCTTGGTCGTTTGAAAACCAATGTTAGTATCACACACTGAAATGAAAAAATAGTGCAACAGTAACACGGCTTCATTTGCTTTCCAAAACAAGAGATGTAAAAGTTTACTTATCTTCTGAATGCCAGCGGTATGCCATCAGATTGTCATGAGCGCCATATTTAGATATTTCTGTTAAAGCTTCGATTTCGTTTCTCCAATCTTTCTCTTTAGATCTTGTAAAGTATTTCAACAGGTACATTTCCAAACTGCCTTTTTTCACCCAGCAAATAACATACCCCTCTGTACAAACATTGACAGATCTACTTTTAGTGTTGCTCAGCAACCGACAGGTAACCCATGTTAGTATACGGGCTGAGCTAGGACCTTACGTAAACGTTTAGAACCTGAGAGTTTTGCCACCAGATGTCTCTTACTGGTCTTACTTCCAAACGGCGAGTTACGAGGTCGCCAATTCTTGAATGAAATAACATCCAAAAGATAAATGCTGTCAAAACCACTTGAGATCGTATGAATTATGTCAAGTGCTTTGTCACGTCTTGTTTTTGAGTCGAATCGCTGAATTCAATTCAGTGACCCAACCTTATGATCTGATCGATTGTAATTCTGCTATCTAAAACTCCCATAATTCTTCTAAATGTCTCAGTTACTTAAAACGCACAAGGTGGTAAATACAAATTTGCAATATATGTTCAGAAGACTGTGGGCATTGTAACGTAAAGATACTCACGGTAGACTGATCGAAGCGGCCGTCATCAATTATATTACAAAATTCAATATTCTTCAAATCAGTCTCTCCCATAGCTGTTCTTTCGTCAGGCAAGTTAGAGGCAATGCTTGACATTGTCACGTCAGGATGTGTATCTAATCTCCCTCTTCCTCCTAGAAAGTGGATTGCTTTGAGGTTTCAATTTTAAGTTATCTTAAGGATTTACATAAGTCTGTCTCCTCGACCCTTCTATGGGCTTTTTTTAATATTCGTTTCGTTAGCAATGTTATAAAACAGAAATTTACGGCACTGCAGTCTGGGACTTTGTGTGAGAAGTCTGGACCTGTCGACAGCGATGTGTCTTAATAGAAACTTCGTCTCGAGAAATGAAGGATCTATGTCATGTTTTTTTTTATATATGGAAAACGAGCCAATGGAGATTGAATTTCGTGAATAACGTTAAAGTTCTGATATTAAAAACCTACAACAAAGTTACTAGTAACCGAATGTGTCCTGCAACGTGGATTGGTTTGAGACACTATTTCCCGTTCCCTCGTGAATTTCGAACACAGTAATGATTGGTCTTCTTGAAACGATAGTGCTTCATAATGACTGCATAGTCAATTTTCTGTCAGTTTCTGAAATGTTGCTTAAAACGAATTCCACCGATACTAATTAACTGAAGGGCGGTTCTAATTATCCTTTCGTCGTGTTTCTCTGTCGCAAAGAAAGTATGACAACGTTTTATGGTAGTAGAATAGTTCTCAGTTAGGGCACATTTTTCTTAAACGAAGACATTCTTATCTCCTTCATATGGGTCCTCTACTAAGAGAGTGAGAATTTTATTTTCTACTTCAGTTATGGCAGGAAAGACCTTAAACTTGTGGATTTTGTTGTAGTGTAGGAATCACGTTGTGCAGGAAAAGATACAATAAGGTCATTTTTGTATCGCTCTGAATTTCAAGTTCCCAAATTTTTCCATTTGATTATTAAACACTGGGGTGAAGAAAATGATAACGGTCATGAAAACGTCTTACGTGAAGAATGGGATATGTTTCTATCTATGAATGAGTTTATCGTTCCCGTCAGAGTTTTCAACTTTTTCCTGGAGGTGGTGCCGGTAGAAAATGTGTAAAGGAGAGGATTGATGGCGGAATTCACAGGAAGAACAAAAACTGCGATTCAAACATACACAAGCTGCTTTGGGTCATACAGGTTTCCTGTTAAAGATAATATTCCAATTACGATGACTGGCATCCAAAAAAAACGTCTGTGAGCATTATGAACGTCATTTTTGTCGCCTTAGCAGTCTCGTTTCTAACGCTGGTCGATCTGACGGCTCCGCCGATTTTCTTTACCCTAACGAACATGGCAATATAAGCACCAAGCATAAACATGAAGGCCACGAAATTAAAGGCGATAAAGAAAGAGACCGAATACTCCCAACCTGCTGGTCTGTCAGATGACAACTTGAGAGGAAGGCACACGGCCGAACGACCATAAAAACCAACACCTTATTTCGTCTTATTGAAAGCCCATCAGTGGCACTGTGGAGAGCATGATTCCTAAAAGCCACACAACTGTGCTTACAAAACATACACGCTTAAAAGAAAGGCTCTTGAATCTGAATGGAAACACTATGCAAACGAGTCGGTCGGTTGTGAAAATTGTCAGCATTGCCACAGACACCTCACTTGAAACCATGGACAAAGCACCGGTAAACTGACACAAGTTACCTGTCCTCCAAGATACGTCATGTTTACACTCCCTGCCACTGAGTGTCTTTTATGGCGATAAGTACATCCCCATATGGAAATCAGATATCGCTAAATTTTTTAGCAGGAATGAGTCAACGCGATTATCTTCTTTCAGTAAACGTCTCCAAATTACCACAATCAAATTCCCTGCGAATGCCAAAATTCCAAGGATCCACATGAATATCTGAAGAGTCCTATTCTTCATGGGATCATCACAGCTTGAGAAATCGTCCGCAGGAGCATCACAATGTATTTGTGGAATGGCTTTGATAGCATAACAGCTATAAGTGAAATGATCCATCGTGCTGGAAGAAAGCAGTATATGTCTTCATTGCAAGTTTGCAGGCTTCCCCCATAATAATATTTTTGTCATTTAATCAGCACAAAACTGTTATTTTTTATCGTCGAGAGCTACGATGCATGATAATCAGATAACTTAACTAAAAACGCGACAGAGTAAAGCTTATCCATTTAGCCAGAGAAATGGTTCATAATTCTGAATTTAAGACAACGCCACCGCTTTGTTACATTTTACACTTAAAAGGTTGAATGGGTCAAGAGAGAGTGAATTTGATCTTCTCATTCCCTTCTTGAGTCTATCACGCTCCTATAATCTAAAACCGAAGATGTGCTCGTGTCTAAAAATCACAGAAAAAAGACAGTGGGCTTTCTTTTTAACGTCCTGTGCATCTGGATTTACTCTTAGTTGAAATGGCGAACCCTCTAGATTTGGATTGAAACATAACAGAGCTAAGGGTATGCTTGGGTTTCTTTGTTAAGTTTGTTGATTATATGATATGTAAATGCGTTTCATAACATTACTTATAGTGTTCGTAAACTGCCCAATACGTGAAAAGTTTAACTAGGAAGGTCCATTATCTTGTTGTTGTCTAGATATCTGAATTATATGATAAGAGAAGAGTACCTTGAATCACCGACATGATAAATTATCCTGTCGTAAACACGTTGTTCGTGAGATAATAGAAAGTATCATGACTTACAGCGTACGAAAGAACTTTGAAACTAATATCTTTTAAAACTAATATAACAAAGCTACCTTAGTCCATAGATATCAACGCAGACTGCGGATTGATGGGAAACAGAGACACGTTGAGTGACAAAGCCATAAGGTAACAAGGAGGAGGAATGTATTTAACTCCCGCCATTTCTCATTGTTGTGCTTTCATGGATGATTTTAAGGTAAAAATGCGCCGCTTGCCTGTACGAATACTCACAAAGTTTCTAATGATGTTAACCTTAACATTGATATCCTTTTTATCTTATTGTTGTTCAGGTAGCTAAGATAAAGAAAAAACAACAACTGTATTACACGGAAAATGTCTTGGATTGAAAGTATAGAAACAAAGCGAAAAGATAAAGACAGTATTTCACCCCAACAATATCAACATCCAAACTGGAAAAGTGAGGTCATCGTTAAGACATACTTACAGAACTTTCAGGCTTCCCTGGTCTTTAAACAATCTATCTGGTATAAATTCAAGCAAGTTGTCTTGAAGATATCTGATGGATGCAAAAAACTGAATGATTAAAAGGAATCTATACCTCCTTCTCATATTGACTTTCGATGTATTGTGATCATATATCTAATTTCCCCGCCAGCTCAGTTTCTTTCTCTACTTGCATAATAAAAAACGTTATGGAACTGTCCAGATTGACAGTTACCTTGATGGTTAACACATGAGCCTCGTTGAGTTACTGATTTATTTGCATGTGTCACGGCCCCAAAGAAGTGCATTATAATCGACTCTCTCACAAGCAACCGACCTTGGTACGAAAAGATTGTATTTTAAGAGAAATATGGCGACTTTAAGAGAAAACTCGGGAAAATATAGAATAAATTGATGATCGAACCATTATTCTTTTTGCCATAAATCGAATTTGATTGGGTAGCACATTCTCACACTCAGGTCCTTCGATAAACCGCACATTTTTCACATTTTCCGTCCACACCATTTGAACGAGTCGAAACGTATGATGACGATGGAATGAGGATGGACGTAAACTATGTACCCTAAAAACCAAAAAACCAAGGAACAAAAGGACATCTAAAGTTTTTCTTTTTTTTTAAGGGCAATTTTTAAGCTGAATGCCTTTTGTTTTATACGTGATGTTGAACTTTTATAGAATTTTCGTATACTAATTTTATCGATTATATTTTTTTGTAAATAATCTTGAATTGTTATTAAACGAAGTGTGTATGAACAAAAGGCTTCGGAAATGATTGAGAGCTAAGGTAAACTGGCAAACGATCAGAAAATACTTACAGATATGTTAAATTACTCTGCTGGCTAAACATTTCCATCTCCAGAGACGTTATTTCATTAGACCTTAAACTTCTGTTAAGAGAAACACGGCCTTTAACAAAATTTAGCAACTGAAATCAGTATTGAATTCGCGCAAAGTTTCAGGCTTAGGCTATTGACAGTTATAAAAACACGATACAGAAACCCACTCTGTCATAATTGACCACTTTCAAGGTAAGTGTAAAATGTGTAGAATTTCTCTCAAAAATGCTACTTAATTTGAGTTTGGGAGAGGAAAGTTGATTAGGAATTACTTGAAAGATTATTCTCAGTTTTATTTGAGTGAATCAGCCCCAGGTTACCGTTCACTATAGGTAGACGACAACATAATCAGGCCTCTGAGACTTTGTAAAGGGTGATCACGACCGCTTAATGAAGATGACCACTTACTGAAGGTAAGAATTACAGTGATTAAGGGAAACAAATTCGGGTTTTTAACAACCGACTGCTTAATACAGGGTGACCGTTTAATACAGCGTCGCTTCTAACAGGTTCGGTTGTAGTTTGAAGAATGCAAAAAATTAATTGATTATTCTATTATTGAACCCACTAGTCATTTCAAGAATGCAATAGTGAATTGATTATTTGAATATCATTGTGCAACGTTGTTCATTTGTTCGGATCGTTGTTCAATTCAGAACTCGATTTCTGATAGTTTGACTGTAACATTTAATAATTGTACTCACAATACGCGAAGATTGAACAAGCGAGAAAATGTTTCCTCTGGGATCACAGTTAAGAGGTTCTCTCCCAGATCTCTGGGATTCATATTCAAGTTGAAAAATAAATATTATTGGTGGTAATTATTTTTTGCTTTACATACACAGCTCAATAGGTGACAGGAGAGAGCATATAATGAATAGAAGAGTAGTCTGAAACATATAATTTACCGTTAGGAAAAGATTCGTCTGTAGCAGTGATACTTGAAATAATGCTGTTTTACAGCATTATGAAATCGTAACGATAAATTTTGGATATTGTAATAACACCGAGTATTTTCCTTTTTAATTGAAATGTAATAAAAATCATCGTCTCACGAAAAATATTCATACATGCAAGACATAATCATACTTACAAGACTTCTAGATTGTCCAGGTGAGAAAATGTAGTCGAAGTCAATTTCCTTACAAAATTTCCTGTCAGTTTTCTGGAGAGTTATTACGATGGCAGAAAGTACAACAAATTAGTGGAAATAACTGTAAGTTGATGGAGAATTTTTTCTCACTTATCCAAATTTTTTAAGGTTGCTTTACTATTAAAAGTATAGTACAATCAATTTTATCAGGAAACAAAGGAGCTGTGTTTAGGAAAGATGTGTAAGCCAGTGTTCCCATGTGAATTCACGGTGTTGTATACTTATGTCCAGAAATACACACAATAACCAAAATGGCACTATTTGACAAAATTTCGTCAAACTAAGTGAATTTCCATGGATTTGGCGCCGGATTATGACGAATTTCATTGACATTCGTCAAAGCGAGTCAGCTTGACGGATTTGACGATTTCGTCGAATTTTCGCATTTTCTTTAATGCATGCATTTCTGGACATGTCGAGATGAAATCCCACTGGGTTTGAAATGAAATCCAACTGGCACGTAATGTAACATCAACGGACACATGAATCAATGACACAAACCTCAAAGTATACGAATTAAAAACAGGCAACAGCTTCTTATGAGTATGAGCGTGCAAGCTTCATTTACACCGTAACATAGGAATCTGTCTGTGACACGGAGGGAAGAAAGTTCAACAGTTACGTAGGGGTTTAAGTGTTTCACCAATGAAAACCTGTTCTCTTACATGGTTTTTAAATTCTGACATTCTTGAAACGACGAATGAGCTAACATCAGAATTACATTTCTACTGAGATCTCTAATCCAAACAAAGAAATTTCGTATGAGTTAGTCATGATTCTAGAATAATTATCTTCATGATTGCTGACGATAACTGTTGATGTCTAGCTTTCGGGGGGATTCCGTTCCAACGGTTCGTTATCTCCAATATTTCAGGTGGCCGTGGGGACCATAACTACATTTTAAGCATTCGTTAGTCTTAAATCCGGTTCTAATACATCGCTATAAAACGACTAAATTCACGATCAGTGCTTGACCTACAAAATAAGTACTTAAGGCTAAAAAAGTGAAGCAGACTTACATATACTCCAACAGAGGCAACTTTGATAAAGCTTTCTTCTGAATCAAGTTTATTCTATTAATGCCAAAAAGTTTGAAATGAAATTAAAGTCGTGTTAATGTCTGACTTAGTCGTAGAACGAAATATAGATATTCTCATGTGAACGATAGCAGCCGTTTGCATCTACACGCGCAATAACTTTTCCATAGCTTGTGCGCTTGTCCTATGTAATTCCTATTGAGTATAAATGTCTTTATTATAAAGACACTAATAAAACACCAAGTGATCTTTCCCCCCAAAACATAAAATGCTCACTTGTGAGGATAACATGTTATTGGATCGGCTCTGATCGTTCGGGAGAGGGTAGTCCTAAAAAGGAATGTTGTCGGTAGTAGTGTCTAACGCTTCGACAACCTAGTCTGAAGTCAGATACAATGAAATATATGAAGTACATATATTTTGAACTGCGGTTTAGATACGTATGATGCACGATCCTCGCAGTAGATAGCGCTATTTCAGCAATAGCGAAAATCAGACCTGAAAAAAATCAGGCCTGTACGGGACTCGAACCACTGACCTCTGCGATACTAGTGCAGGGCTCTACCAATTGAGCTAACAAGCCAACTGGGAGCAGGCCGTTAAGTTGATTCGTAATAAACCCGTGAAAGTGATAAATCAGATACAATGAAATATATGAAGTTCATATATTTTGAACTGCGGTTTAGATACGTATGATGCACGATCCTCGCAGTAGATAGCGCTATTTATGCAATAGCGAAAATCAGACCTGAAAAAAATCAGCCTGTACGGGACTCGAACCACTGACCTCTGCGATACTAGTGCAGGGCTCTACCAATTGAGCTAACAAGCCAACAGGGAGCAGGCCGTTAAGTTGATTCGTAATAAACCCGTGAAAGTGATAAATCAGATACAATGAAATATATGAAGTTCATATATATTACGAATCAACTTAACGGCCTGCTCCCAGTTGGCTTGTTAGCTCAATTGGTAGAGCGCTGCACTAGTATCGTACTAGTATCGGGTTCGAGTCCCGTACAGGCCTGATTTTTTCAGGTTTTTATAGAAACTGCGCGGTATAAATTTAAATTTAATAAATTTAGCTCTGATTTTCGTTATTGCTTAAATAGCGCTATCTACTGCGAGGATCGTGCACCATACCTAGCCTCAAGTCATCATAAGAGTCTTCAGTCGAATGTGTTAAGCCAGGTTCGTGTAAACTAATTGGTCGGTTAAGCCGTGATTTTACGTGGTCAAGGTATTTGTTCTAGTCGGTTGCGCTACGTTGAAGATACTTTACCGCCGCACAACACAACGAAATCGATTTCTTCTAACCATCACCTGAACGAACAAACACACAGACCAACAGTTTATCAGATAAGTAAAAGAAAATGGTTACACTTCCTTTTCTAGACTGCCTAGTAAGCCTAACCTAGCATGTGCGCCTGGTATGCCTAGCCTGCAGATTAACTATTTTTAACGACTAAGTCAACAGGTGTCAACAATTACCGGCACCATGCAAACGACTTAATCACGACATCTACACCACAGACGAACCGAACAGAACGTCCAAGATTACCGACGGATCGAAACTGATCCTGCGACGGGTTTACACCACTTGAGTCTTAGAGCTACTAGGGTCTGTAAAAATAAGTTTCTAGAAATTTCTAGAAAACCTAGTCCTACTAATAACACGCATACACGAACTTTCTACTGTCATATCATGGAACTTTCTAAAACATTTATAAGGCTAGGTAATTCTCCCTAAATAGTCGCGGAATGTTAAAGAATACTTTGTAATGTATAGAAGGACTCAGTCGAGTAGAAGTGGTTGTCGTTACTGGCAGTGATCACTTGTCTGGAAAGATATACTGAGAGAGTTACTGTGATGTACTTCAGAGATTGTGCGTTTCAAGAACAACTACGAGATTGTGTTAGTGGTGAGCTAAGTTATATGATCTTATAGTGGGCTTTAGTTGCTAAAGTAGCTGGGTTTTTAGGAGTGTAGTGTTCTTTCTGTCGGTTAAATTAGACCGTAACACAGCCAATGCCATCATAGCTAAAGTGACCAATCAGTTCACAAGAACTGCACTTATAACGGCTCAACTCACAACAATTCTAAACTCTGATAATGACTGCTTCTTAGATTGTCGAAACGTCAAATGTATTTACTATATACATAAAAAATAGATTCCATGTTGCCTTGTGTGTGTTTAATAAGGATCACAGAGGTGCAGCTGAGTGTGTCATTGATATTCCTAACACATTTTGACCGTACTGACCCACCACAACGTGAATTTAATTTTTTTGTATGAAATGTGCGCTGACAAACTTATTGTTCAACAGGAGAACACAAAAGGCGAAGAAAAAGACCATGTATGACCACGACGGTGTTTCAGAATTTCTCCGCACGGTTCGGAAAGAAGAGACAGAATTAAACAAAGTCCCACCGTAGCAGCTGAATTAAGAACCTCTGCGAGTTTATGACTTATTGCAGCTAAGACGAATAAAGGTGAACAATATGGGCGGTCCTCCTCATAAGAATGTTGACCAGCGTTGACCGTTATCTTATTAGGATGGAATTGATTTTGTTCTAGAAGCCAGAGTTTCTCTCGGCTGTGCTCTTACGCTTTTCTCCCGTTCTCTAAACTTCCCGCGCGTATTCACACCTCGATATACGCCCGTTAAGAAAAATACAGTTGTAAAGAAACATTTCTCAGCCAATTTGTACCACAGCAATCCAATCGTAAGAATTTGTTAAACAGGTATGAGAGACTTTCAAGGCTCTTGTATAGGAGGGCATATTTCTAGGAACACTTTGCAAGTCATCACCTTGGATCACAAAATTCCGAGGGTTGTCTGAAAGCACAAACAGGCTGATGGGCAATCTAAAGTAAACAAACATGAGAAAAAGTGAGTGCGATTCTAGGTGGGTAGTATCTACACATATAGCTGTTATAGGTAGAATATTGGAAACAGACCAATGAAATTGAGAAATGTGCATCAGCCCTAGACCCAACAGAGCCCGAGAGTTTCACAAGAAACTGAGTTATTTAAGCGAAGCCTGAGATTTTCCGTAATCTGTTACCTCGTTTGCTGCTACATATACTGTCTTCAGCTTGTTCTGAAGAGAAAAAGGAAGTTCACGTGGTTTTCGAATCAATCTCCTTCACATCGATAATACTCAAATCACAACGTACGAGATACCAGAATAACTGACAGAATTGAACTTTTGGGATCTTAACACCTAACCATTTGAAACAAATGACGTCAGCATGCTTGTCAATTAGTTGGCTTGAAACTATCGAAGGAAAGTCGGAAGAGGGCGATGCACTGCCACTTATAACCATAAGATAATCATAAGATCCAACAAACCTTTAAACGGATAGTGCAATTTAAAGTCTGTTCCTTGGATGTTTCTGTCCGACTTGAATGTGACCAGGGCCGTAGCTAGCATGAGGCAAGACGAGGCAATTGCCTCGTCTTAATTTTGGCCTTTTTAAATTTAATCTGAAAGATTGACTCTTCTGAAGAAAAAATACCACGGAAAATCCTTAAAAGAGCATTTCCAAACCTTTAGATTTCAAAGTTTTCAAGGGGGCATGCCCCCAGACCCCTTTAGCGGCTCGCGCCTTCGGCGCTCGAAACTTGCCTCGTCTTGTCCTCAAATCTGGCTACAGCCCTGGTGACTCGCAGAGTATTTACTGTGGACTGAATTAGTTTAGGAATCTCCTCTCCACAGTATCTTCCCAAGGTTTTTTTTACCCAATGTGTTTCCATCGGTCACCTCAAGGTGGTCAGCAGCACAACGAGGGTCATGCTCTAGTTGAAAATACAGCACCTCAAGGCATATCACGTGACCAACTGGTGCGGTTATTAGCCAATAACAACCGGAATTCGGTTTATAAAACCCAGGATAGTAATGTGATAAGATAAAACCAGAAGACGCCACCAATGTTTTCCTGCATACTTGACTGGTTAGAATCGGTAGAACTTGAGTTTTACCTTGATTAGCTGCTGAAGCAGGCTAAGATCCACAATACCCATCGGTCCAGGATAGTCCTCCGGCAGCTATGTAACCCGGCATCCCTTCCGTGTCTACTTTGATGACAAACTTAAAGAAAAATCACACATGCCTAGAATAAACCGAACTCCTTTATCGGAGATCGGATTTTGACATCTATCCTCGCTCTAACAGCTGTTTTATACTCCTTCTATACTAATTTCAGAATAAGCAATAAACAAGGGAAATTTACTAGGTGCAGTAGGACCACCCTCCATAAGATTTTAATTTAGTCACCTCCAACCTATAAGAGGAATCAGAGCAGAAACTTTGAGCACGACTTCAAAATGACCATCGATAACCAAAGAATACTTCTTTCGTCTAACAGCAAAAACACCACGGCCAATCTGTTAACAGAACAAATGTAACTGTGCAATCGACATTGAATGCCTTGGAAAACGTATTGACTTTTTCTAAGAGAAAACAATTTAATCTATGAGCTGTTTTTTCGGTGTTACCTTGCTCTTCGCAAGAGAACGCAGAGAAACTTGTCCATGTCGCCAGTATGGCACCATGTTACTTGAATATTTCCAAATTTGCCTGTGATCTGTTTCAAGTTGGTGATGAATCTCCATGTCTTTAGCACCAGGTCCGAACATTAGAATCCTAAACTTGAGACAACTTCCGTATTTGTCTGCTGATCTGTTGTTCCATGGGCCCAACAACGTAGCTTTTTCTGCAATACCATCGCTGACTACTGCCATTACACCTATTAAAAACGGTTTTTAATACCTTTCCTAACCTCAGTACACCTGTGTACATTAGTCAGGCCAACGAGAAGACACCTCCGCCCCCTATAGGAGAGAGAGAAATCCTCTGCAAGTTCTGCGCCAAAACACATGTTTGGAACAAGCTTAAATGTCCTGCATGGGGTAAGACTTGCTCTAAATGTGGAATTCAAAACCACTTTTCGGTGGCCTGCAAAACCAAACTGTCTCCACCCGCTTTGGCCACGTCCTCTGAACGCCCCACACCGACACATGTCCGCAGGCCAGTGCAGGCAGTGGAAGATTCTGACTTAGATGAATATGTTACTTGTGTCGACGTCAAGAAACAAGTCTGTGCTGTGGAAAAGCCTTATCATAAAGACAAACTGCTTGCGGTAATGCTGTTAAATGGTCACCGAGTCCCATTCCAACTGGACACTGGTGCCACAGTGAACATCTTACCCGAAGAATCCTTCAAAGAAGTATATGGTGAAGACAGTCTACCCCTGCTGGACAATACAGAAGTAACTCTTGTTATGTACAACAAAACGGAGGAAAAGCCAATTGGCAAGAAACGTGTTCAAGTTCTGAACCCCAGAAATGGAAAATAATACAGCGTGGAATTCGTAGTTGTAAAGGGGAAAGGGAAGCCGCTGCTTGGTTTACGAGCCAGTGAGCAAATGCAACTCATATCTGTGGTCCGACAAAACATCATGGCTCTTCAAGCGGAAGAACCATCGCAGAGCAAAACACCACTTACGACAGAATCTATTCTCGGAGAATACGCCGATGTATTCAGAGGAGAAGGAAAGTTAGAAGGTGACCTCCACCTGGAAGTTGACCCGAACGTACCACCAGTCCAACTCCCAACAAGAAAGGTGCCGATCGCCATTAAAGAAAAGCTAAAAGAGGAAATGAATCGCTTGGAAGGCCTTAATATTATCACGCCAGTAAATGTCCCTACCTCTTGGATATCAGCAACTGTCGTCACCCTGAAGAATAAAGGCAATGTTCGACTGTGTGTGGATCCCAAACCACTTAACCGAGCCCTCAAATGGAATCACTACCCTCCGCCGACAATCGAGGATGTCCTTCCTGAGCTCTCAAACGCAAGATGCTTTACTGTGTTAGACGCCAAAAATGGGTTTATGCATGTGTCCTTAGACGAGGAAAGTAGTTACGCAACCACATTTAGCACTCCGTGGGGAAGATACAGATGGCTTCGAATGCCATTTGGGATCTCCCCGGCCCCTGAAGAATTCCAGCGAAGACTGGATCAGGCATTAGAAGGGCTAAATGGATGCAAGGCGATCGCTGATGACATCCTCGTATTTGAATGTGGAGCTAACGACGATGAAGCAGTAAAAAACCACGACGAGAAACTTATTGCTCTCCTCCAACGATGCCGAGAAAAAGGTGTGAAGCTAAACAAGGGAAAACTGCAGCTTAGGCTTAAGGAAGTGGCCTACATGGGTCACATGCTCTCTGACGATGGGCTGCAACCTGACCCTGAAAAAGTCAAGGCAATCAAAGAGATGCCAGAACCGACTGACAAACAGAGCATCCAACGTCTCTTAGGGATGACTAACTACCTGCAAAAGTTTGCTCCGAGACTTTCAGAGGTCACGACTCCTCTACGCGAGCTGACCAAAAATGACAACGAGTTCCAATGGGATGAGCAAGTTCATGGTGCAGCCCTGGATGAGACAAAGAAGATCCTTTCTACGACTCCAGTCCTAAAATACTTTGACCCAAGTGCCACTCCCACACTACCATGTGATGCCTCCATGCATGGCCTGGGAGCATGTCTAATGCAAGACGGACATCCAGTCGCATATGCATCCAGGTCCCTGACCCCCCTTGAGGTCCAGTATGCGCAAATCGAAAAAGAGTTACTGGCCATAGTATTCTGAATGGAGAAGTTTGAAACCTACCTGTATGGAAGGAACGTGCTGGTCGAATCTGATCAAAAGCCCTTGGAGACGATCTTCAAGAAAAGCCTCCTGAACGCACCCAAAAGGCCACAACGAATGTTCCTTAGACTCCAACGCTACGAGTTTGAAGTATCCTACAAAAAGGGAACCTCCCTTCCTATGGCTGATCCCCTGAGTCGCGCGTATCTGACACCTAAGGAAGCTACTGAGGATCAGGAAGATGTCATGACAGTCTCAGATACTAGGTCTCCTGCAGAGATAGAAGCAGAGCAAATGAACATGCTACAGTATCTTCCAGTCAAAAACGAAACTCTTCGCCAAATCCGAAAACTTACTCAAGAAGACGCCATCCTCAAGACCCTCGCTCGCGTCAAGGCTGGCCAGAAAGTAAGTTCTATCTCCCACTGGAAGTTCAAGACTACTTTCGATTCAAAGAAGAACTTGCTCTCCAAAATGGAGTTATTTTCAAAGGAGACCGTGTTGTCATACCGTTTCAAATGAGAGCTGAACTCAAAAGAAAGCTACACTCCAGTCATCTAGGAATACAAGCATGCTTGAGACGGGCGCGGGAAGCTTTCTACTGGCCTTGTATGAACAAAGAGATTGAAGAACATGTCTCCAACTGTCAAGTCTGCAATTCATACCACCAAGGGCAGCAGAGGGAGCCCATGATCTCACACCCAGTACCATCAAGACCGTGGCAGGTCCTTGCCGTTGATCTCTTTGAGCTCCAGGGCCAGGATTACCTTGTCACCACTGATTATTACTCAAATCTCTTTGAAGTGGATAAACCTGCTAGTAAGACAGAAGAAGAAATTGAAAAGCTCAAGCCTCATATGGCAAGACATGGAATCCCGGACAAGATAGTAAGCGACAACAGCCCCCAATTCAGCTCACAGGAATTTCATACAATCAAAGATTTATACGAGTTTGATCACGTAACAAGCTCCCCCACCTACCCGCAGTCAAATGGCAAGGCGGAAAACGCGGTAAAGACTGTGCAGCGAATCATGTTCAAAGCCTCAGAGGCTGGCAGTGATCCCTACTTGGGATTCCTTGACTTTCGCAACACCCCTACAGAAGGGCTGGGAAAGTCTCCAGCTCAGCGCCTCTTTGGCCGCCTTACCAAAACCCTCCTACCTACCTCTTGGCGACTACTAACACAATCTGAATTTGACACCACTTCCCAGCTTCTTCAGGCCCAGAAGAACAAACAAGCCTTCTATTACAACAATGGCACCAAAGAACTCCAGCCACTTGAGCCAGGGAGCACCGTACGTATCAATCCATCCAAATATAAACAACAATGGACCCAAGCAACGGTTGACAAACAAGTTGGTGTACGCTCATACCAAGTTACCACTGACGACGGACGGGTGTATCGTAGGAACCGCCGACACCTGCGTCTCACAGCCGAACTCCCTAAACAATCACCTCTTGACATAGAGATACCTAGCTCCGATCATGGTCCCCTGCCCCTGACCAAAGTTGAACAGGTACCACCAGTCCTTGAATTAAAGCCCCAAGAGGTGGTCAAGCCACAAGCAACACCGAACCCTCCAGCTGATGACGTAACGAGTCCAGAAAGATGTAGCGCTCGGGGAAGAGTCCTACGTAGACCAGCATACCTCCGTGACTATACATGCTGACACTTACCTATGTTGTTTATATTCTCCGAACAATGACTCGAAGAAACGATTTAGTTTTTTTCCTTGTTTATTCTTTCCTCTTTGAATAACGGAGAGAGATGTAACGATGTTAATTTATGTATGTTGAGTTAATTTATACAGTTCACCTTACATCTGAGTTCCCGGATGTATTCGTTCGCTTCGCTTGATGTCTCTGGTGTTTCACTTTCTGTCTCAGCGAACACGTTACAATGGGGGTTTGAGATTTTGATGATCTTATTTGATATTTGGTAAATGAATATTATTATGAAGGTTGAGGACATTTGTCTCGGTTTTCAAGATCCCATAATACACAACCACACATTGTCTATTGCTTCTCAAAAAAGTAGATCAATCTTGTGTAGTAAAAAATTTGAAAATTTTCGTGTTGGTGGAAAGCTTTGAGGTGAAAGACTGAATTCTTACACTATATAGAGGTTTAACCCATTTCACTATTTACGAAATTAATCAAATAATTCAACGCAAGAGTAAAAGAAAGCTACAAAAATAAAACGTACGCTACGTGTAGGTACATTCTTATCTCTATACAAGTTGAAGTCAGGAGAGCAACCATCTACTTTGATAAAGAAAACTTTCTTAGTGACCGAACTTCTCAAAGCAAAACAACGATAAAATTTCTTTATTTACCATCACGATAGGAGCAAGCTGATTCCTTCAACTTCTTTTCGTCCTCAGTCATATCTACCTTATCCTTAAGATCAAACCATCGCAGAATTTTTCCTGTTTCATGTCCACATCCAAGAGAAAGACGATATACTTCCTCCATTCCTATATCAAGGTCCCACATATTGACACCAGTCAGTCTCGATAAGAAAGTTTGATTGTCTTGTTGAAATTCTATAATTGCAACTCCTGACCCTGAAATTAAAAAAAGAATAGGTCTGATGGTTACAATTTCACAGTTCATCCGCAACAGTTCACTTATCATCTACGGGTTTATATCGAATTAATTTGATGGCCTGCTCCCAGTTGGCTTGTTAGCTCAATTGGTAGAGCGCTGCACTAGTATCGCAGAGGTCAGTGGTTCGAATCCCGTACAGGCCTGAAATTTTTTTCAGGTCTGATTTTCACTATTGCTCAAATAGTGCTTTACTGCGAAGGATCGTTCTCATATACAGTTCACTTACAGTGGCGACTTTTGTTCTAAATTTTGATTTGATTTAGACTGGCTTGCATGCAGACCTTCGATAAAAGGGACGCTGGCAAATATTTCATCATTAATCGTGCTCCTTTGTCCTGTTGTTCAGTCTCAGCATTTACTACATAGCATAAGTTTATTTTGCGAAGCATATTTCCTTGATCTGAGGGCTTGGAGATCAGCAGTAAACAGAAATGATAGAATCGTGCGGTTGTAGTGCTATCAAGGGCTAAAATTTACAATACAATCGGCTTGGCAACATCTCACCTGGTAATACCTGTTCGGGGCTAAGCCATCTATTAAAATCAAAAAGCACTCCATCTTTGTAAATTTTCCATAATCCTAGTTGAAAACTCCAAGAGGCACAGACATGATGCCAGACATTTCTTTCTGTGGAGACCCTTGACAAACTACAGAAAAAGGCAGCATTTTTATAGTCATCAGTTTTAATGAGTACACAGTAGGTTTGTAGAGCCAAACAGATCACAGAAAACATCTAAACAATATAAAACCGTCAGTAACACAGTGTCACTTTTTTGTTCCTACCACATTCTGACGTCATCTGTGATCTATTACTGAACAGAAACACGACAACATGGAATCTATTTGTTAAATTGATGAAGAGAATCAAGAAGTTTCTATCAGCCTGCACAAGTTAACAAGCCGAGCAATGGATAGAGATACTTACATAACAATCTCCTTGACAGTCAATCTAACACCACCTACACTGTGATGCAAGCTGAAGGATGCTGTCTCCTTGGTGTTGTTGTCAGATGTATATTTCAGAGACAAAATAACAAAGTTATCCTGTAACCAGTAACATATTGTCATTGCGTCAATGCTTGTCCCTATGGATAACGGAGTAGTGATTCGATGTTGCATGTTCCTATTTGTTTCCAGTGCATAACGCCTGTCATTTAGATTTTCTGCCATGAAAGAAAAGTTCATAACGGCTTGTAAATTATTTATTATAGATATCATTTACCTTAGTTGACCTAACGTTCTTTAACAACTATTACAACTCCAGAAAAATCCAAACAAATAGCAGGTTTGCCGTTTGCATTCTCTACCTTCTTAGTACAGTCTAGAAAGCAGATGTTTCGAAATGAAATAATAGAACAAGAGTTTTTTCTTTCGAATGTCAAGTTTTCTTGTAAAACTCCTTTCTACTTTACACAGTCAAAGCAACCCACTTGATTCTTTCGCGTTACGTTTTCACCGACCACCACATCTAAGTGTGAGTTGGACATGACATTTGCAAAAGTTTTTTATCAGTCTCTGTAGGAATAAATCGACAATCATAACTTACCCTGCAATCTCCGAGATTATGGCTTAAAATGTATTTCTTGTAGGCTATTCGAGGCCCCTTAGTTTACTACTAATAATGCCCGAAACTCTAATTCCATGTTTGAGCAAAAATGCATCCTTGCTCCTGATTGATCACTTGATATACCTAAGCTTGTTTCCCAAAAAAGGCGAGTTTAGTCGCTTCTAGTTTATACACTTCTGCCAATAAAACTCAGTAACACTCTAAAAGCTGCAAGATGTCTTACCCTTGACATTAAAATGATGTGCATATTCTGCAATGGATTTGCCAGCTTTCACCAAGTCAGCTGCCTCCGTTAGACTCCATGTTGACTTGGTATCATTTAGGCTCATCCAACCACACCATTCATCAGACGCATTGCATTTTCCTAGGCCATTGAATGTACAAGGAAAAATATCGGAATACCATAGTTTTAAAAAGAGATGTCTGTAATATGCTTCAACTTTTGTACCAAAAGAAAAAGAAAAAAGGAAAAACGTTACGGGAACCGATCACCATCCTCATTACGCACAGAAAGATCTTTAACTTTCTTACAGGTTCTCTCAGGTCAAGCAAGTCCGCAAAAAGTTCCGTAGTGTATGTATGCACTAGCAAACGACCTGCGTGGCTTCAACACGTTACAGAGTCCGGAAAAATGTATTGCATTGCTTAAATAAAAACTAGCTACACTATCACTCCTCACATTTTTCTTGTTCCATTTCTTACTTGAGATCTTAGAGACTTGATTTTCCCATGGTCCCCCGGGGCCGTTCCCTTGACACTGGGTAGACTTGCCGTATTTTTTGTAATTCAAATGAGGTCTGATTCCTCCCTTACACTGCCCACCGTTTTGTACCGCAAAAATGTCAAATTGTAAATCGTATGCAGCCTTCGCACATCGTCTTATAGCTGCCTCCCTTTGCATGTAACCGTCATCTAATAATGGACTCGTTGCCTCCAGCAATGGAATAGCCCTGTCGGGATAATCTTTATAGCATCCTAAGTATTCAGTTTTCTCGATCTGCAAGGTGACTTTCGGAGAAAAAGAGAGAAATTAATTGAAAGAAATCTTAAATGTTACATGGCCAAATCCTCACCTATGCACATTTAATAGCTAAGTCTACTTTAGCTTAGCTACGAGATCACATCCTTACTTTGGTGCCTTTCATTTACTACACTATTGCAAGAACATCATTGATAAAACTCAGCAAGTGGACAGAGTTAAAGGAATAGGTATTACACAAGCCAGCATAAAAACCACCACAGTACAACTATTGTTACCGAAGTTCCTTTAGTGTATGAGACTGAAGCAAGCAAAGCTGGCAATTAATTTCTGAACAATTCATTGCTCACTCAGTTCCCGCTACTGGATTGAACAGGTTCGTGTCGGTGACCCGGATAACAGGAGTAGCGCTGCAACGGTAATTGATGGAGGGAGTTATTGAAGCGAATTCGACAAGATACGTCGTTTTTTGAAAATCAAAAGTAGATCACCCGCAAAGCAGCCGTAAATTTCAGTTCTCAAAGCCACTCCGTTAACCCAGGTACGAGGATGAGTTCGAAGACACCTGGCCAACATGGACGGGCTAATGGTGTTCATTGATACCGTGTTTTCATTTATGTTAGCAATAAAAACCCAAAACCAAAATATAATATACAATTATAAAAGACATACACCTTAATCATTATCAAAACTTTAACATCAAGTTCATCTAGAAATGATCTTAGACATAATAGGAAGCGGTCGGGGGATTTTAATTTTTTCCATGGAATTATCAACACAATTAGTTTCTGGAATGCCACAGACTTTCATAAAACAAATCAGCGTAAAACACTTGTCATAATCCAAAATAAATTTTAATCTCTGTGGCTTTGTTTTCGTATATAACCAAAACGATTGATCAAAACTGGAAAGAAAATAACAGGTAAGTGCAAGGGAAGTAGATTCGAGTGGAATAGATACTAGTGCCCTTTGAGGACTCACTTCTTGTTAACTACTTTTTTATATGATTGGCTTTTACAAAATTTCTGGACAACATTGAAAAAAAAAAATAAATGAGCGTAACACACATACCTTAGAGTGAAACTTGAGGTTGCTTCCCATTGAGCTGTACGATAAGATAAAAGCGTTGACCAATTCGGCCACCCCGTGTCGTCCCTGGGTTGCCAGGCCTTTTATCATGGCAAGGGTCCCAAGGTCAATCTATGAACAACAGAATTTTTTTTTGTAAAAAATTTATTTTAGAGAAACCCAGATCATAAAGAATTCCCAATATCTCTAATACAATCATTTGCTAAATAAAAGAGAGAAATTTTCAATTTCAATTTTCACAGCCTTTCAGTTGTCGAGTCTTCTCGCGAACTTCAGTGTAACCTGTCTACAGGGTGCTAAACAGACGTCCACAAATAACAGAAACATTTAACCACAGCAGAATGTTGTTTTTCATCAAACTCTATCACATACAGAAGTGGGGTAAGACTTAGGGAGTACACTCAACTATCTCTTCAAGATTCATCTAACAGGGTGAGTCGCTGTATGTCCGTAAACGTTTACAGTAGAACAATGCATGGTCTCACCTGGAGCCACTGGTTCGTGTCTGATACAGCTGCCACCCAGGCTCCAGGTTTATCGCCCTCTTCGACGGTGTACAGCCGCGCACGGTGAGCGGAGCCAAGTTTGACGATGTTATGACAGATGCGTTGGGTATTTGACCATTTTGCATTCCCAGGGGAACGTGACAGGGCGGAATTTCTCGAGTCATATTAACTGTAGCAGCTTCATCTGTTAGAAAGATATAGGAAAGCAATGAAAGAAAAATAAAATGGTCGATCAGGTATTCCAATCAACTTTGTTATAGAAGAATTGAAATATAACGCACCAGCAGGACATCCATAGTACTCAACTCGAAGACAACCAAACAGACTGTATCTGTATGGGTAAATCCTGACAAACTGGGCGGTGCTGCGGGGACAAGATGTTGGATTACCACTGTATGTCGGTCAAAATTACTATCAAATATCTACAGACACACGAACAAAAACATAAGCTGTTTTGTGTGCTTCTAGAGTAGACAAGGGAAGATATAGGAGAGTCACATGACAAGCGCATCATACCTAAGGTGATTTTCAGGTGTTTTTCAACAAGATTAAAAGCTCTCGAATTCTACCAAGGCAGTGTTAGTAGAATAATTAATTGAAGGGATACTCGTGTCCCGGTATTGGAATTCTTCCATGACTTTTATCCTAGGACTGTCTTGCAAATCACAGTATTTCTACAAACGTTCAGCTCCTTTTGGGTAAAATTCCATATAGAACGGTCCACTATAAAAGAAATGCTGGTAAATTCATTTATTTAAAGCGTAATATTTGGACTTTGTACACATCTATCGATGTTTTTAGAGTTTTCGCCAAAATGAACATTTTAACAGGAAGATCCTCATGATAAAAAGACAACAAACTTGTACTGACAACAGTCTGAGAGCTGTTGTAATATTTGCAGGTGAGCGAACTTTACATTACCTTTTATTTTGATTTGATACATTGCTGGTTAAACGGTGTTCGTCAAAATTTGATTTTTATTCGGCCAATGAGCTAAAAGAGATATATCGCCACGCAGGCTTGGATGGGACAAGAAGGACCATGAATGACTTTATAACTAACTAAACTACACAAGCATAAGCCATATCGTCTGCCAAATACAATCGTACACCTCAATCGTCCTACCTTTATGTTTCCATATTGTCGATAGTACAACAGCTGGCTCTTATCATCTCGTTTGTAAGTCAGGAAAAATTTCGTAACCCCATTCTTGTTTTCCTCGAGTAGCGATCTTGCCTATGCTTGCTACGAAGCCAAAGTCAACTTGAAGCCACTGGTACTTTGAACTGGGATACTGACACCAACGCCTGTGAAACCACCTGGGATATATATATATATATCAGGTAAAGCCATATGAAGCCTGGCTCTGTCAGGGGTCAACCGTCTTCTGTAGTAAGATGAAACTGTTATTGCAGAGTCCAAGATTCGGCCGTCTTGCATTCCAAGAGGGCTCAGGCAATCAGGTAGCAGAAGAGGAAGAAATCCTAAACAAAACAAATATACAGGGTCCGAAATTAACTTTTTCCTAAGGGAGCCAACTGGCGACTAAAGAAAAAATTTTGTTTGCCAGATGGACGGGTTTGGTCGCCAAAAACAAGTGTTTGTTTTTTTTTTTTGGTTTCTTGCTTGCCACGCCACGATCGTGGCTTCGCCGCTGAGTTTGCGCAAACTAAAGAAAACTTAATCCCTCTGGAACCCATGGTATAACTTACCTTAATTTATAGTAAAGAACAAAATTTAACCTTTGAACAAAATTTTTTCATTTAACGCAATATACATACTTCACAAAAGCCGTATAACGGTAACAGAGTCCTACATCTCGATGAGCGTGTTTGTCCGTTCGAAGAACGTTCTTGTGAAGGCTTCGGATGTTTTTCTCTTATTATTTCCATTTAGTTGGAACTATGCTTGTACCCTGTTAAGTTCTGTGTATAAGACATATGGGGGCCCTCTTTCTATACCTAGATTCAACTAAGAGTGCTTCGCCGAAACGGAACGAAAACGCAACGACGATCAATGTGCTAGTGCCAGGCCCTCACACTCTCATTGCTCGAACCGGTCCCCACCTAAGTCGATGGCCACGATAAAAAATATTGAGATAATAGAGACACTTTTGTTCTTTTTGTAATGGCTGAAATATAATCGAACATTTATCTAAGTCGCTGAAACATTTCAGAGCGGATGTTTCGTCTCCTGAGAGCAGCAAATCACGAAATGATCGCAAAGAGCTGATAGCCATCTTTCGCATATGTTTTACTCGGTAAGACAACACCATAACTCGCATTTCAGAGCTGGAATTTACAGGTATTTAAGTAAAGTATTAAGGACTAAGCGCATGTGATTCCGCCGACGCTTTCGATCCCGTCACGATTTCGCCACGTCACGTTTTCGTCCGCGATGTCCGTATTGGGAGAAGCCGCTGAAACAATATGGCGCCAGGTAAATAAAAATCGTAAAATCGTCGCTTCGTTTTACTACAATTATCCACGGGAGCTTTAAGTTTTATTTTAAAAAAAGCCCTTTTACCTTGGAATTTCAAATGCCGAGGGGACAAAAGGTTAGTCGCCTACTGGCGACCAGTTCTAAAATTCTGGTCGTCAACACCTAATTTTTGGTCGCATTGGCGACTAGTCAGTTGCAAGTTCGGACCCTGATATACTGAAAATATTATCAATCCAACCGGTACAATCTATGAGGTGACATCATAACATTTCGAGGCACCTGTTGGTTCTATTAGTTACCCGTTTTCTAAAATATTTTACTAACTTCTTGATTTTCTGGTCGTTTTATCGAATATCACTCTGAAACAATTTTTCGTTGTACCGAACATAAACTTAAAAGTCACATTTGGGCTATTTATATTCCTTTTTAACCTCAAGATTGCTTCACAATTATACTCCAAATTACCACGTTAACTGAAACGTTCTGTTGAGTGTCGTAAAATAAGGCAAAAGTTTTTTTAGTTGTCCAATACGTACCCTGATAGGGAGCCCACGGCATTTCATAACAGGGCTCCTTGCTGAAGAACAGATTCTCGATATCAATAGACGTTCCTCAGCACGTACCGGCTATTGTTACTGACAATAAGAAAGAAGTACCCATAAGAAAGCTGAGACCACGAGTACCCAAGAATAATACGAAGGCAGTTGGTGAGTCTGATGATAGAGTAAAAGCCATGTAGCTTTTGTATTTTGGTTCTTCACGTTAAGGAAGTGAAATCCAGAGAAAGTGCGTTTCATAATTGGGAAAGGTTTTCATGAGGTTTTCTTTATTCTACAACACAGAGGGGTAGTGAATGGGAGAAACCCCACAATATTAAAAAAATGCAATGTTGGGTCTAAATTAATGAAACCTTTGTTTTTAGGAGTTTAAGTTAGCCTTTTCTATGGTCTATGTTCACTCTAAGTCTGTGAGGACAAGTTTTTAAGGTATCTACAGGGTAAAACTGAACCACTGTGACACATTACGTCAAATTATTATACGATCGCCTGAACCTTTTCGTCCGGTACCGGGGATCCTTTTGAGCAAATTTAAACTGAACTTCGTTTTCAAAATTAGTTATAACTTTGTTATGTTCACCCTCCACGCTAAGCCATCTTAAAGTACTGTTTGTATACGGAGTAGAATAAAAAGGTCGATGCGCATTGTTGTTAACCTGGGCTGTTCCCTCGGCGTTGATTGTTAGCTGAACAAATTGTCAACCGGTTTTTCTATGAGCCGTAGTCCAAAGCTTTCGAACTGCTTCTGATATATTTAGGAATACTTTTAACTGGACATTACGCCCCGAGCCGATTCTGTACCAGAAGCGGCTACATTTCCACTCATTGCCACTGCACATGGGGGAAGTTACTATTCCCCCTTCGATCTTCACTGCCCTCCGGCCTTAAACTCAGGAAGAGACCCAAAGGGTAAAATCTATTGTTGAAACAAATATTGTACATTTTTGTGAGTCAACCCTCGCCTGTCATGCTAATCATTGTCATTACAGCTCTACTAGAGGTGGTGTATCGGGTGGCTCTTCGACGAAAGCAAAAGTGACAATTTTTACTTGTATGATAGAATTAGTAGTAAATCATGTTTAATCAGTTCAGTTGTAATAGACAGTTGGTGTTACTATTCTCAAAGAAAGAAAACCATAGTTAAAAGCACATCTAACACTTAGAAATGTTAAAATGCAATTATTCAAAAGGCCTTTTTTTGGGACATTTGGAAAAAGCCACGTATTCACTCCCTCACAATTGTAGTTTTAGTCATCGGACTCAGGCGTGGGTTACGTATATTACTACATTTATGGTTCCAATAAAACTTCGGCAGGGCTGTCACAAAAAGGGAAACTAAAAAAAAAACCTTTTTCGTTTCTGCTGTGTTCTTTCAGAAACCAGGATCTAACCGTGTCCCAGTTGCATATGCTGTCGTCAAAGTAGCAGTGTAGACTCTCTGTAGTAATACGAAGCAAACATTTTAAGAATATAGTTTGCACACCACAATGACACGGAATCATTACTCATCGCCAGAATGATTGAGACGCACAAGCAAAAAAACAACAATCGTCAAATCTTGTGCTTGTATACAGTTAGTTTATGTCTTAAAGGCCAGCCACAGGACCAACGTCTCAGTAAAACACAAGTTATGGTGTAAAGGTAGCCCATACGGAATCTTACGGTGCCCAATAAGGGATATTAGATGGAAAACACTTTTCGTAACAAGCAGTGCTACTTATTTATCTGGCACTGCCACTTATAACTTGCACTGCTACTTACAACACAGTGCCAGACAAATAAGTAGTACTGCCACTTATTAAGTAGCAGTACCAGATAAATAAGTGGCAGTGCTAGATAAAAAGTGTTTTTCATCTGATGTCCCTTACTAGGCACCGTAGGGTAGGGTGCTACTACAGTACTTCTTATTCAGTGCCTTGAGCCATGACCGCTATTGCATTATAACTTGTTTATCAGAATGCTTCAAAGTTCTCAGATGGTCAGCAATTCGCATCTTCTTTGGGGGCCCAATTATTTTTATTTTAGTAAGGGAGAATTTTGCGGGCAGTTGCGATCTTCGTCGTAATACACCCGTTTTGTGTATCTCGTGACGTGTAAACTGCATTTCCCTCTGCGTCTAACTTACCCGCGAAGCCAGACACCGCTACGCTGCTGACGCGAAGATTCCACAGCTGGCCAAGGAACTCTAGCAACACGTGTGTACCTCTCCTTGGTGGTGTACATCGAAACGCAAGAGTAGCAGGTGAACTGTTGAAGATAACACTTTCTTCACACTCCGTGTCAAACATGTTGCCATCAGATACTAACATTTTTGTCCATTTTGTATGTTGATCACAGCAGTTAACAAATATGTCTACTGCAGCTGAGAATACCCAGATCCTCTTTTTAAGTGTGATTACCCATTTACCAGCACGTACCTACGCACAGAAAATGAACGGCTTAGAGCTCAGTTTTGATCCATTTCATTTATGAAAACAGAATGAAAATAGATGATCAAACCTACATCTCCCTGAAATAACGGCGCAAAAAGTAGAGACTGATTCATTGATGTCATCAGGCCGTGTCCCTCAAACATACCATCGCCGTCAGTTTTATGCTTGATCATGTTCACTGTTTACAGGAAAAGAAATCCATTTACATTATAGGCCGTTGCAGGAGAAAACATTCAAGATCTTTTCATGTCCTTACTTCTTTCAAACGTATCAAATTTACGATGAGGAATCAAATGAGCGACAGATCCTACAAATGATAAAGTCAGTATGATAAGTTTCTGTGTACTGTGACTTTCATATCATTTTATTATATAGATATTATATATGTACATAACATTTAAGTTGAAATTGTGAGACCTCGACCCTATTCTGAGTTTATGTAAGAATTCGCGCGACGGAGTTCCATAACCGAGAGGCGCAAGGACGTTTGTATGCTGGAGGAGTTGGTGGTCCATGTAGTTCTAATAATATCCATAATTGCTAAACACACCTTTGTAGCTTTCACGTATGAAACCATTCATATTGCTTCGATCGATCGCGCGACATTCAAAACCTTCATGTCATCCCATCTCTTCACCGTTCAGTGGATAACCGCGCTTAAACTGCTGCCTGTCAACTGTCTTTCCGTCGTTCCAAATCCACTTGTCAGCTCCAATCCTCAGCCTTGATCGATGAAATCCAACATAAAGGTCCGTCTCTGCGTTAGTTAAGAGAATAAGTAGCTCTCTTAAAGGAAAAGTACGGTCTAGAAAGTTTATCTCAATTAGAAGACTTTTTCCTCAGCACTTCGAAAATAACTGCCATTTTGTCTAGTTTGATTTGTATTAGCGGCAAGAGCGCTTCGAAGTTGCCCAGTTTTACAACTTTCGTGGTTAGAAAAACGCCATCTTGGATATTACGTCATTGTGACGTACAATAGTCAAACTTAGTTCGACACTTTGTCCTTGTTGACTGGTTTGACCTTTTGTAAAAACAATTTCTAATGCTCCCAATAGTTGAAATGAGGTAAACTGTCCTATCGTTGAAAGTCAAAATACATACTAAAATTCAAAAGGAAAAGGTGTAAGCCTCTACAAGCTACCGGAAAGTGAAATATTAAAGAAAAGTTAGCCGGCCAAAATGACCCGCGACGACGGCTTGCCGAACCCTGTAAAACCTCAGAACTGCCAGAACGAAGACTTCCATGCGCTTTACCAGGCAGTGTACAAATATATCTTGTCTTTCCGAAGTCTGTTATGAGTCCACCGAGTAAATTTTCTTTACCCCAGCAGCCACATTCTCCTCCGGAGAAAAAACTACATGACATTTAATACATCGCTAGCAAATTATCAAGACAAACACGTTTGCGACTAATACAAATTATCCTTCGTCAGACAGGCGCCCATATTTCACTATATCGTATCGATTGGACATGATAAAAATAATATGAAAATATTTATGTCTTCCAACCAACTACTTGACGTAATTATGCAATGCTTATGCTTTCAAAAGAAATCGAAAGTTTCATTTTAGCTTCAGTTATATTAAGGTAATTTCTAATGTAAACACTGTATGACAGAGGCGATTTTCCGGCGCACGTCGAATATGACAAAGCTCTACTTCTCACAAGTCGCGACATTTCAAATATTTAAGAACGAAAAGTACTGCGTTGAAGCTAATTCTAAGCAATAAAGATGAAAAACAATTTTGCAAATTAAAGGTAAATGCTAAAATAAACAAAATTTAATTCGTAACAATTAACTTCTGCCTTTTGTCAGCGTTAATCTTGGCAACTAAGTGTTTGTAATCAATTTTTTCAGTGTTTACGCATACGAAGAATGATCTTCAAGTCTATCATTTTTAACTTGTTGCATACCAACTGCGGCTGATCTTAGTTCCAAATGGCTCGTGTTCCGTTATACACCGAAGCTGGGTTCCTGTAACTGCAAAAATAGTTCGTTTCATTCCGAGGTAGCAGTGTAAAATGAATCCGTAGAGGGCACTGCGGTCTTCTTTAGCAAAGTAACTATCACTCCACAGCTAGGATTTGTTTGAGGAATAAACCTTTGCCTTTCAAATTGAGTCGGTATCCTAGTACAATCAATTCTTAGGAGGATACATTCTCGTTTTCCGTAGGTTTCTTTTGACAGTTGCCGCAAGAGAACCACTAGCGATTTCCAACACGTGGGCGACTGAGCGGTTGACGTTTCTTCTTGAAATTCATTTTCTTGACTTTCTCTCTGTCTTTCTCCCCAACATTAACAGAAGTATCTCCTTCCCCTGAAGACGAGCCATGTTTCGTTTGAAACATAAATGGATGTACTACATCCTCTCGCTAGATTAAAATCCAAGTCGAGAATTCAATAGGTAGCGCCCCCATCGCCGCTGTTTTCCTTGTTTACATCCACTTCAGCAAGGGATATAATTTAGCATGTTTGACTATTGCTGCGTCATAACAAAGATGGCGGATTTCAATTTGAAAATGCCAATTTTTGGAACGTAATTGTTCGAAACTTAAACGCTTTTAGCTCAAATCAATAGCCAGTTAGGATTCAAGCAAGGAACTTTTGAACTAAGTAAACTTTTTCTAGACCGTACTTTCCCTTTAAGGCTGTACTGAAAGTCTCAGAAATCTTCAGTAGAACCAAGTTTCCTCTAAGGCGCCGACAAAACGCACGAGCGCCGTCCCAGGTCATTCTTGTGTTCACAAAGAAACGAAGGCAAGTTGGTCCGACAGTTTTCCAGCCTGGAAACAGCTTCTATTGCTCTCTTCAAGAAAATTTATTGTAAGCATAAGTAAAAATCCTAAACAAATGAACTGAAGATAGATGGTAGAGAGGATGCCTTTGATAAGAACAAATCAAAATGCACGTATACTTTAGCCTACTTCAAATAAAATATAGGCAGTTTGAACGGGAAAAACACCATTCACTTGCGTGGTATCTAGTTATGAGCGATTTTTTTCCTCCCAATTAGATCTAATTGTTACGGGTTTTGCCGCCTTTTTTGTCAGTGGGCCCTGGGACTCACTCGGTCAGCTTAGTTTCCAAGGCTCGTTCGGTTGAGAGCTCGTGTGTTGCGTTTTTTAGTTTCGGTAGGTTTCACTTTATTACCTCAGTTTTTCAGTTTATCATTCATCGTAGCACCATCCATGTAAGTTTTCATCTTTCCGTTATTTTATTGTTTTTGCCTTGTCGTTTTTTCTGTTTTCTGTCTTCGTTTCATCGTTTTCTGTATTTTATTTACATGTAGTTTCACCATTCGACACTGAAAGTAAATAAACCATCGATTTGCATACTCTTCGTGTTTCGGTTGAACACTGCGCTGAGAACGCGACACTAATGTCTTGAATAGGACCTTGATGTCAGATTTAACTCAGTTTTATCTTACAGCGGGCATGTCGCACAGAGGATTCCGAGTTGTTCACAGATCAACTTACTCGGGAGGAGAATGACTGGAATTATGTTTGTCCGAACTGAATAGCAACAGTCGGTTGACTGGTTTGAGACAGTTATCTAATGGAATTGTTAGAATTCATGGTAAACTCAAAAATATCAGTGGTGTTTTCATTTCTCTCAGTGATGAAATAGTCGTATGGGAAACGAGCAGAGTCCTTAAGGTGAAGGACTGAAGATATGATGGACTTTCCTGATCTGGATGGAGGATAAATAAAAAAATCTCGTTTTGTTTTCTGTGCACCTGCTCTGAACAGTTTTAAATGAGAATAACTGTAGCCTGCCATTGGTCGTGGGCTGGTAGTGTATGCACGCGATAAAGCACGTTGTTGTCTTCCTTTGCTGATAAAACGTGAAACACTTGGCGATCTGAAAGAAAGATCACTCTTTTCAGATTATCTTGATGCTTTATTACTCTATGAGAAAAAAAAAATGTGTTGTTGACTTCATTTGTTTGATAAGTACGTGGATCGTAAATTTTTTAGGTCAATTACCCACAATGTGAAACAGTCTTTTAAAAGAAATTGATGTACCCTAAGTCAGTAATGATTTATAATTACATTTTTTTATAACTTGCACTGAAATCATACTTGCATTGCATGCCCAGCTGCCTTATACGATAAAATCCTTTTCGAAACTATTACAATTGGTGTTTCGTGTAATCGTAATGGAGCACCCTCGCTTTTCCGTCGCGCGATCAGTGAGCTCAGAGACTCTCAAAGATTCGTTATTAAAATAAACTGAACATGCTCGGTTAGCTAACTCATATTTCGCCCTCGTCATTTGATATGAGAACGTGAAAGGTACCAACTACGAACCTTGTTTGCATGATACATTTACGAAATGGAATTCATCAAGGCCCGCATCGCCAAATACGAACTTCCTCTGACTCCCTCAATGATGATTTAATTGATGAGGAAAAACAAAAATAACTTTGGTATGCTCCATTTTCCTCAGCTTATCTCTTATCAAAAAATGCCGCCATGATATCAACAAACTCAATTTCAAACGTATTACCAAATTTTCTAATCTCTCTTCTGAAGAGTGGTCGGCTCTAAAAAGTCTTAGAAAACACAAAGACATAGTTATCAAAGCGGCCGATAAGGGCGGCTCAGCCGTTGTTTGGCGCATCGACCTCTACCAAAAAGAAGCTTTGCGGCAACTTTCTGACACCTCTTTTTATCAAAAGGTCGACAAAGACCTCACTACCAGCAATCAAAACTCCGTCAAGAATACGATCAACCAACTCATAACTAAACAAGAATTGCCGGGCACAGCAAAAAATCTCATCATAACCACTCCTAGAACTTCGACAAAGACCTCACTACCAGCAATCAAAACTCCGTCAAGAATACGATCATCCAACTCATAACTAAACAAGAATTGCCGGGCACAGCAAAAAATCTCATCATAACCACTCCTAGAACTTCTCGTATTTACTTTTTACGAATTCAATAACCACTTTGCTAATATTGGTTCAAAACTTGCCAGTGAGATAAATTGTGATAGTGGTAGCTATCAAAGATATCTTACCGCAACAGATAAACGGTTTAAGCTCCAACCCACCAATCCAACTAAAGTATTTTTGCTTTTAAATAAACTAGACAAGTCAAAGGCAACAGGCCTTGACAAAATATCTGCTAGGTTTATCAGGGAATGCGCTGATCTTATTTGTGTGCCGATATGTGATATTTTCAATCAATCTATTAGCCAAGGGACGTTCCCAGACGAGTGGAAATATGCAAGGATTACCCCTCTTTATAAACAGGGTGACCGCGGTGATGCTAACAATTACCGCCCAATATCGGTGATTCCAATAATGGCAAAGGTGTTTGAAAGGATAGTTTATGAACACTTATATGCCTATTTGGAAGAGCACGATATTTTATGTCAAAACCAATCAGGGTTTCGTGCTAATCATTCAACTGTAACAGCTTTGTTGGAAGCGACAGATTCTTGGGCATATAATATTGATAACGAGAAAATCAATGCAGTCATTTTTCTAGATTTCAGATCCTTCCATCGAAACTAAACTATTATGGTATACATGGAAAATCTTTCAGATGGTTTCAGTCATATTTGGAAAACCGAACACAAAAATGCTCTTTCAACGGGTCGCTATCCAGTAGCTACTCGTTGACTTGCCGCGTCCCTCAAGGGACTATCCTCGGTCCATTATTGTTCTTATTATATATCAACGATCTTCCAAATTGCTTATCAAATTGTAAACCGAGAATGTATGCCGATGACACGCACCTCACATATCCGGGAAGCAATCTTGAGAACGTTTAGTTTTGTCTAATTGAAGACCTAGAAAACATCTTCAACTGGCTACAAGCGAACAAACTCACGTTGAACATGACTAAAACCGAATTCATGCTAATAGGGTCGAGGCAGAGACTGAATACTCTCACAGCTTCACCAACAATTAGAATGAACAATACTCAAGTGAGCCAGGTTACAGCTACAAAATCGCTTGGTGTAATAATAGACGATAAACTCGATTGGCATAGTCACATCGAAAAACTAACGAAAAAGATCGCCTCTGGTATCGGGGCCCTAAAGAGAATTAGGCACCTGATCCCAGCATCAACCTTACATCTCATCTACCAAGCTTTAGTAAAACCTCACTTTGATTACTGTGACATTGTTTGGGGTAGCTGTGGGAAAACGCTACGAGACAAACTGCAGAAATTGCAGAATAGAGCAGCCCGTGTGTTGACATTCTCTAACTATGATGCTGATGCAACTGAGCTACTCGATTTTTTTTAGGGTGGAAAAATCTTGCACGCCAGCAGGAAATCCATAAAGCCACCATGATGTTTAGATGTCTGCACGGGCTAGCTCCAAGGTATCTATATTCAAAGTTTACGTGGCGTGACTCTGCTTATGACCTCAGGGACTCTAAAAATAAGCTTAATGTTCCACTACCGCGCACTAATTATTACAGAAAAAGCTTTAGCTACAATGGCGCCACATTATGGAACAGTTTACCACGCGATATAAGGAACACAGAGTCTCTGGGGTTATTTAAACGTAAGATCAATGACATTCTTTAAGTCTAACGCACGGCATTCACGGAAAACAGCTTTAATGTTATAGTATGTAGTTTTAATTTTAAATATCTTAGCGTATGTGATATGTATTTTTATAGGCTGATGAATTGATCGTGTCTAAATAAAGATTACAATACAATACAATACAATACAATACAATACAATACCTAAAATTCACAAACTTAACAACCCGGGTCGGCCCATTGTCTCGGCTTTCAGTTGCCCTACCTAACTTATCTCCAGCTATCTAGACAAAATTATTGCTCCCATCGTCAAAACTTTACCATCATATATTAAAGACAGCCAACACGCTCTTCAAATTTTTCGAGACTTTAATTTCCTTGGCCAAAAAAACTTCTTTTCACCATGGATATTACGTCTCTTTACATGACGAAGGCCTTCTGGCCCTTAAACATTTTTTTGATCAACATACTGATAAGGAACCTAAATCTGAAACACTACTACGCTTAGCCGAACTAGTGCTCACACTCAATTGTTTCTCATTCGGAAACAACTTCTTCAAACAAACCAATGGTGTAGCCATGGGCACCAAAATGGGACCTAGCTATGCCAATCTTTTTGTAGGTTTCGTCGAACATCAATTTATCAGCCAATATAACGGGTCCAAGCCTGAACTCTACGGTCGCTCCATCGACGACTATATCGGCGCTACCTCCTCTACCAGAGAGGAGCTCACTCAATTCATAACCACAGTCAATTCTTTTCACCCGGCTCTGAAATATACCTGTGAAATTTCTGACAATTCTTTATCCTTTTTAGACATCAAAGTTTCAATTGAAGGTAACGGTTTATGCACTCGTGTGTATTACAAACCTACAGACTCGCATAATTACTTGTTATATTCGTCTTCCCATCCATCTCACGTTAAGAATTCCATTCCTTTTTCTCAGTTTCTAAGACTTCGTCGTTTATGCAGTGATGACTCTGATTTCCACCACAAATCAGAGTCAATGTGCCAGTTTTTCGTTCAAGCGGGTTACCACCGCGCCCAACTTATTGATCGACATTCAGCACTACAAACTTCGCATAAGAAAGATTCCGACCGCATTCCATTCACTCTCACGTTTCACCCTCACAACCACTCAGTTAAATCCATCATTCTTAAAAACTTTAAATTACTTCAAAACGATCCAGAGACAAGCACTATCTTTTCGCAGCCTCCGCTCATTTCATTCAAACGCGACAAAAACATAGGAAATTTTTTGGTCAGAAGTTCTTTTCATACTAATGACCAACCAGGCACTTTTTAATGCGCTCGTGCACGATGCAAAACGTGTCCTTTCATTTACAACACTGATAAAATATCGGGACCGAAGCGATCCATTAAGATCACCGATCACTTCAGGTGTACCTCCGCCAGTGTAATATATTGCATAACTTGCACTTATTGCAAAAAGATATACATCGGCGAAACAGGCAGAAGGCTAGGTGACCGATTCCGAGAACACCTTCGAGACGTGGAAAGGAATGACAAGGACACATCGAAACTAGTCGCTAGACATTTTAATTTACCTAATCATTCTAAGCAACATATGGCAATCTGCGGTCTTTCCTTTCACTTAGGTAGCACGGAAAGCCGTAAAAATCTTGAACAAAAGCTCATCTTTCAAACCGGCAGTCTAGATCCCACAGGGATCAACGAACGCTTTTCACTCCACTATTTTATTCTTGTTTTTCTCGTTGCCATGTTCCCACCAATAACGTAGCTCCTTTTTCTGCCTTTAAAAGCACACACAACCCACAATTCCTCTGTTCGCTCCGACGAAGGGCTAACGATCGAAACGTCAGCTTTTGTAATCGTTACGGTGGCCAATTTACCACTTCAACTTTGTTGATATATCCAAATTAAATCGTTACTCCCACCGACGCAGCCCCAAACAGTTTCTTTCGAAACTATCGGCCTTTATTTATCTCTTGTTGAGTGCACTGCTGCTTGATTGGTATCGCTTGTGTATGCTTTATCTATCTGAAATAATCTTTGTCTTACTACAAGGTAGTTTATTATTTTGCACTGAAATCTTTCGCAAGAAGTATTCGTAGAAGTATTTTTCTTTATGCTACCTGTCATAAGGCCAGTTACGCTCTCGCGTCGCTGAGAATTTTCATCAATTGTCACTTTTTTTGTTTCATTGGAAGCGAGATGAGGGGTCTGCACTGTAACTTTCATTGTGGCACTAATTGACCGTATACGCCTGACTATATTATCTTAAATTAGCATAATTGCTTCAATGACTTAAGAGATGCGCGTACTCTAATTGGTCGAGGATTGCGTCATATCTCGCTATAATTACCTCGGGCAAGGTGATTATAGCAGGAGCGCTAAATTTCAAAATGGCTGCCTCGCGTTTTGTCAGGATTAAAGAAGAACTGATGAATGCATCAAAGCAAATTCAATTCCGAAGAACACAAAAGATGCTGCTAAGTTACGTTTGGATTAACACTTTTCAAAAGAAAGATTTTGAGTTTTTTGCTGATTAAATTAATAAAATATTAAAAAATACTTGAATGATTAAATATTTAACTGATTAAGTATAAACCGGCTCGTCATCTCCATGTCATTAATCGAAACAGTGGAAATAGAATGGTTTCAACATCACAAAACAAATATTTACAACAGACATTCAAAAACACCAAAGCAATTCTACTGAAACAATTATCCGCCTCCCGCTCAGTAAATATTGTTGAATGATCCTCGAGACGATTATACAACAATAATCACTGAGCCTGAGGCGAATAATTGTGACTCATTACAGAATGCTGCTATAAATTTGCAACTAAATAGCCCATTTCCGAATTACCTTTGGCCTCTTTATCAAAGCGAGTCCTGGTGCTCATCCTCTCGTGTAACGATAAGTTTTCATTCACATGCAAATTAAACTCATTTTCATAAAAATGGTTGAGCACTAGACCTCCTTTTAAAAATGAGTCCAAGGGTAATTCGGAAATGGCCTCTTATTCCTTTGTTTTCCAATTTCTTTTTTAAATTGTAATAAATATTCAGCCCAGTTCTACAAACCATTAAGTATCCCTGCCTACTTTGAGGATTACGTACTTTCCCAAATCTACACACATTGCATACTAACACCGATTGAGTAGTCGCTCATATCGCTTATGGACCCTCTTTAAATTGGAATAGGAGTTTATGCGGAAAAAAGAAATTGATGACTAACCCGATAGTTGGTTTTCTGAGATACAATGAATATATGAAGTTCATATATTTTGAACTGCGGTATTAGATACGTATGATGCACGATCCTCGCAGTAGATAGGCCGTTAAGTTGAATCAACTTAACGGCCTGCTCCCAGTTGGCTTGTTAGCTCAATTGGTAGAGCGCTGCACTAGTATCGCAGAGGTCAGTGGTTCGAGTCCCGTACAGGCCTGATGTTTTTCAGGTCTGATTTTCGCTATTGCATAAATAGCGCTCTCTACTGCGAGGATCGTGCATCATACGTAGTTGGTTTTCTCTTCACTGATCTCAATTTGTGTTTGCAACTTTTTCAGTACCGTCGGTACTTTGGATGTAAACTATAACACGACGCATGGTTTGGCCGAGAAAGTTGTAATAGAACTTCATACACTGGGTACCAGTCAACAAGGGACTTTGAAGTCTCGCTCTATCTCTTGGACTACCATTTGACGATTCTATGTAAATGTAAAAGCCGTTTCCTATAACAATAAAAGAAAAGTTCTAGCTCCTCCGGGGCGAAAAGCACCTTTTCTATTATTTTAGTAAAAGACATAAATTTTTACAACATATATTTTTGCAACAAAAAGCTCTGTCAGCGTTTCAACTATTAACTAAATGTAAGGAGAAAAATTGTCAAATCGAAGGACAGTGGTAGAAATCTCCCACTGTGAATGTATGGATAACCTCTCTTCTACTTTATACACCATATGTTCCTATGACAAGCTTTGCAAAAGGCAAACAGTTTGGTAGCCTGCAGTGCCGGCGTATTTTGGGCGCACGAGTGCACATTTTCGTATTAGGCCGCCATCTTAGATTTGGTAACTGTGGAGGATTGGGGCGAGGAAATATTTGCCGAGGGAGTAGGTGTTAAGTGGAAAAATGGGCCACGTGGGAGAGGGAGGGGAAAGAAAAATTTTTCCTTCCCCTCCCTCGCGGGCAATATTCTCCCATCCGGCCCGCTCACAGCGGGCGGTATCCGTTTCGCTTGAATCACTTTGCAGAACATCTCAAGTTTCGTTGCAAGTTTCCACAAATAGATCTCATTTTGCAGGCTGGGAAGAATTTTTTTAAGCAAAGGCTTCGGTCACGACCTTTTGGCGATAAATAACATTAATTCTTTCTTCTCTCTCGCTCTGAAATCACTTTGGTTTTTGCGCAAAAATTGAATTCGAACTAAATTTGGGAGTGGTACTAAATTTGTTTTTAAAAAGATTGAAACGCGGCCTAAAAACAATTTGTCATCTAACAATCCTTCAGAAAAGAAAATAAAAGAAAAGGGGTAGCTGTAGTTAACAATTACTTTAATCATGAATACAACTCTCGTTCGTTGATATCTGAATTCTTGGGAAACGTTTTAACTTCTATAAATACACTTTCGCCTATTCTTTGCAAGTTCCTTGAATTTTAACATTTTTTACCGTAAATTTCACAACAGAAACGGAAGGAATTCGATGAACAAAAGTCGCATTAAATCCCCTGCTGTCTAGCTGGAAAAATTCTCACTGACTTCTGCTTCAGTTTCGGTGGAAGAAAGACAGATCTGCACGCACCATTGCAGAAAACAAACAAGCAGACTGACAACTCCAAAACAAACATGTGCATTCACTTAGAATTTGACTTTCCGTGACATTTTAAAACGGAACAGAGGTAAATCTTTGAAGATTGACCGTCGTTGGAAATAAACTGTACTTTCCGTAAGTTCTCTGAGTGCTTTTTTTTTTTTTTTTTTTTTTACGAGAAGATCGTCGCATGGTCATTTAACTCGCGTGTGTTTTTCATACCAGCACTATTGTTTATTCAATTTTTTCCTCTTCAATTGACAGCTGTCACATCATGACGTTACTTATCAACAAATGTTTCAAAGTTTGCTCGGAAGCCTTTCTTAAGTTACCATTTTAAATAAAAATGTTTCGGTGAAAGCTTTCTCTTCAATTTGAATAACATCTGTTTTCTTTACAATCCGCTTGCTAAAAAATTTTTCAGTTCACGGAGGATTTTCTCGTATTAAACTCGCAAATGTCGCCCTAAATCACTCGGGTTCTGCTGACAATCATTTAGTTGTGTGTTAGAAAAAAATAAAAATGTTATTCACCAGCATAGGTCGGTCCGTTCTGGGAAAAACTATGCCCTCTGACTTGAGTACCGCCCGAGGCCGCAGGCCGAGGGTGGTATCCAAGACCTCGGGCACAGTTTTTCCCAACACGGACCTCCCGGCTGGTGAATAACACATATGCATTGAGAAGTAAAGATTTAGTGCAACTGATGAAAAAAAAGAGATGGACTTAAAGAAGTGTCTCGAGCTGAAGCTGTTGTTGTGGGGGTTTTACCACTCGCTTGGCGAATTAACAAGAGGTACCAATACTCTATACTTTTCTTCTTTTATTCTCTTCTCTTCTATTGTTGTTACTACCTTCTACTACCATAGCTATTTCTCTTCTTCTTCTTACTTCAGCGAGGAGTGCCCTCTCATTTAATGTAAAAATCACAGACATGTTTGAGTTAGCTGACCGTGGGAATTTCCAAAACAGGATATTCAGTGAGGGTAAACTCAAGGTCAGTTTTACCAACCCAAACATGACCACCAAACAAACTAGTTATAACAAGCGATTAAAATGTCTAGCACGGTAAGTACTGAGCCAAGTTCAAGCACACACTAAAAATAAATGATCAAAGCTATAGATTCGTCAAAATAACAACGTAGGCGAAAAAATGCGAGACTTAATAAAACAAAAGCTAAACCTAAAAATACTCGAAATATTAATCCTTGAAAACGCTCTACAACAATGTGAAGACTATTGAAAACGGGCTTTAAAGTGTACAAGGCGGTTTCCCTACTTTATTTTTGCGACCGTAACTTGACATTATTCACAAGCTAACTCTCTGCGCGGAATTGAGCGCGGCGGCCCCATGGATTTTTCATTTTAGCAGCTGCTAATGATTTTAATTCTTCATTCAAATTTGCGATTACCTATTGTACTTTCAATGTATAGTTTGTTTATTTGCAGATTCATTAAACCTACGAATACAGCTGCCACATTATATTTGTATATTCTTGGAACTGCACTGAACAGAAATACAACAACACTTGTGTACGAAAACACTACTTCCTTCCTCCAAAGAACCTTTAGCAATCTACGGAACTCTGGGAATGTTTGCTTTAATTTGGACAAAATGTTTATGTAGGTGCAGCTTAACCTTGCAGTCATCTAGACCGCCTATTTGTGAAAGCGAAAGGACTGGAAACTTAAGCTAAAAGTTGGAAATTCACATTTATGATCTACGCCATAAATCAAGCGTGATGCACTGACGTGATTGCTCGGAGACGAAAGAACCATTTTTTATCTGTGAGGTCAGTTGTTAAAACCAAATTGATCTTGTCAAGCTCCCTCACTGACACAGCACCACAGTTTCTTTTGAAACTCACCCCTTTACCACGAGATATCTATGTGGTAATGGTTAACAGAGGAAAGTATATTATTAATATGCAAAATTTAGAGCTACTAGTAGACATTCATGTTAGAAAATAACCACTCAGCCAATCAGCCAACTCGACGTTAGGCTTGTGCATAGGTTTTGAGCTGGATTTCTCTGAGTAAAATAACCGGTTACCAACGCTCTGCTCATTTTTGAATATCAATTCATTCATAAATATCTCAAAATTTTAAAATATATATTCTGAGAATATTTTGAAGACGTTATGTTGGAAACTACAGACAGCAAATAATTAAGGGCACGCTAGCAGATATCATCATACCTTACATTTTCAACAAAATAATCAAGCCCACGAGGAACGCAGTACTCAACCAGGAAAACTGAAATTCATCATGATATTTAGAAAACAGACTTAACTTTCATATCATGATAAAATTACAACACGACTTAAACGGGGTACAATGGTCAAAAAAATAATTGCCATGCAAACTTGAGTCGTTCATTACGGAGAGGAAGTGTTTGAACGCTTTTAAGAACCTTAATGAAATTTTCGATGGAAAATGTCACATATAGTTAGTTCTCCTTGGTGATCCACTGAGACATCGGATGGTGAGGTACGAAAAATAGTTGTAAACTGACCACTCTACCAGTGAAGTGAACTCTCAGTTTTAAGAATTTGGTAGAACTCATTTGTTTGACACATCAATAAGAGTTCTTTTGTGAATTGCTAAAAGTGTAAGTCAAGCCAAGCTAAGCTGGGTAAAAGATAGGAACATCAGACCGAAAGGCAACTTTTATTTGGAGAGGATGACCTAAGATGAATTACATTCAATTCGCATATCAGTTCCATAACTGCAAACTAGGCTAGTCCTTTGTGTAGACTTGAATATTCGAGTAACCCTTTATTTTACAAAGATCTGGTTTAACTGTACAAAAAAGGAAACAAATGTAAGCAAAACGAAAAAACTAAAGCGAAAACATACAAGATTTGTGGACTCGAGGAAAAAGTGAATAAACTAGTGAGAAAATGATCGAACATCCAAAACGAATTTTGACCTCTGCAAGTACGAGCACATGGTTTATCCCATAATATTTAACAATTTAAATGACGTAATTGTACCAGTCCCGCGCGGACTGAACACGTCAAACAAAGTAAACAATTGTAGAACGTTTTGTAACTTACATTCCGGCCCTTAAAAGCTGACGTAATAAACAAAGATTTTAAAAGAAATTTGACGCAAACAAAACGTTATATCTAACAGTTCTGCGGGAGAATATAGAGCTCGAATCATATCAGTTCAGTTCAGTAATGCTTCATTTCATGCCTTCTGACATCTCCACCGACTCCAGGAGAACAATCTTATCAACAGGGCGATCATACAGCGATGTTCAGGTCTTCACAGTTACACTTCTCACGTATCCATCCGTGCTGTTCTTGCGTACAGCAATAATCCGACCAAGAGGCCATGAAGATCTAGGTACTCTATCATCAACCACAAGCACTATGTCATTAACGGCAAAGTTCCGTGATGCGAAGCCCATTTCTTCCTCTCCTGCAATTGCGGCAAGTACTCTTTAATCCATCTTCGCCAAAATACGTCGGCCATATATTGTACCTGGCGCCATCTTCTTCGGGAGTAGCCATCTTCTTTCCTGAACACGCCAGGAGGGAGATTCGGGCCTGACCGTAACAGCAGTAAATGATTCGGCGTAAGAGCTCAGAGTCCGATGGGTCATCTGACGATTTCGTTATCGGACGCCCATTAACAACACATTCTACCTCACACATCAGGGTGGTTAACCCTTCATCATCCAGCGGCTGTTCCTTCACGAGAGCAAGGAGAATCTTTCTGACAGTTCTAATACATCGCTCCCATATGCCGCCAAAATGGGATCTTGATGGTGGATATTCCTTTGCAAGAAGAACTCATGGATCCGACTCTCATTCCACTCAGAGATAGCTTCTTGGAGTTCCTTGTTTCCGCTAACAAAGTTTGACCCGTTATCGGACCTCATCACTTCAGGGATACTTCGTCTTGCAATGAAGCGGCGCAATGAGTTTACAAACGAATCCGTGTCCATACTCTGAGCGACTTCCAAGTGAATGGCTCTGGTAGCCAAACACGTAAACAAGACACCATAACGCTTGACTTGACTTCTGGCCCTCTTTACCCAAAACGGACCAAAACAATTGACGCCTACAAAACTGAAAGGGGGTTTATCAGGTGTGACCCTGTCAGCCGGAAGATCGGCCATCTTCTGAGCTCCAGACGGAGACTGTCTTCCTCTACAGCTAAAACAACGATTTACAACATTTCTCACAGCGACTCTTCCTTTGATAATCCAGTAACTCTTTCTGATCAAAGAGAGCACATATTCTTGACCAGAATGTCCAGAAAGCAAATGGTAATGCCTGACGATCAGATATACAACATGGTGATTCTTTGGCAGTATTATAGGGTGTCTTCGCTCTTGTTCGATTGGTGCGTGCCTCAATCTTCCCCCAACACACAGCAGGCCATTGCGCAACTCCGGATCCAGCTTGGCAATTGAGCTTGATTTCTTGACAGAAAGTGTGCGGCTGGCTCAGACTGATTTCTTGCGCACAACTTCTGATTCTTTATCCTGAAGACACACCAACTCTTCACTAAGGCTTTGCCTTTGTATATACTTCAAGACTTCTATCTCAGCAGAGTGCATTTCTTCTACACTGATGGGACTGGGTTTCCCAGAGATGAGTACTTTGGCTCTGGCTTTCTTTCGTCCGCGACACTCTCGCAGAAGATTAGAACGGTAGCGTAGTATCCACGCCATCAACTTCTTGATGCTATACAAGGAGGAACAGGACTGCACCATTCGGTTTAAGAAGTTAGCTTCAGCTCTAGACGCTACTCAGAAGGCTTCCTTTCTTTCTTTATCTCGAGATCATCTCCCTTTATTTCCACAGGAAAGTCGGGTTAATTGCTTAGGCCAGCAGTCCTCTGCTTCCCAAAGAAAGGAAGGGCCACTGGTCCAGCGGTTTTTGTGGATGAGCTCTTCAGCAGGAAGTCCTCTAGATGCATCGTCAGCAGGGTTAGAACCTGTACCAATATAGTACCACTGGTCTGGTCGCGATCTTTCATGAATTGTTGTAATTCTGTTCGTGACGAGCGTCTGGAACCTCTTTTCCTTGTTCGCGATATAGCTCAACACACATGTGCTATCGGTCCAAAAGAACCTTTCATCCACTGCAACATCCAGCTCGTGCTGCATCATCCTGTTCAATCTAGTGGCAACTACAGCGACTCACAGCTCCATGCGAGGAATAGTAACTGACTTCTGAGGCGTTTGTCGTGACTTCCCTATCAAAAAGGCACAATGGACATTTTTAGCTTCATTGACGACTTGAAGGTACGAAACAGCACCATATCCTTCAGTTAATGCGTCTGAGAAATTGTGAATTTGGCTTGTCACTATGCAGCCAAAGTTCTTGGGTTTTATACGGTCAACGGCGAACTGTTCAAGTTTAGGAAGTTCCCTCAACCAGTCTTGCCAACGCACTAAATCTTCATGTGGAATTCTGTCATCCCAGTCTAATCCTTTCCGGCACAGATCACGCAGAATTGCTTTCGCAGGCAGAATCAACGGGGCAATGAATCCCAGAGGGTCCTAAATTGAGCTTATGAGAGAGAGAATACCCCTCCATGTTGGGGGTCGGTCCTTCACAATAATTTTGAAACGGAATGTATCTGACTGGACATCCCACTGAATGCCGAGGGCACGCTCTACAGGCAAGTTCTCGAGATCGAGCTCTTTGACTGGTCCGGCTCTCTCAGACATGGGGACTGACTGAATGACTTCATAGGCATTTGAAATCCATTTTGTTAAACGAAAAACCCCTCTAGCTAGCAACTGACGTAGTTGATTGACCAATCGACTTGCTTGTTGGTTATCTTCCACAGACTTCAAGCAATCGTCAACATAGAAATTTCTTTTTACTGTTTGAATGGTGTCTTTGTCAAAATGTTCTGCATTGTCATCGGCTGTTTTCTGCAGTGCATAATTGGCACAACTAGGGGACGAAACACCCCCGAAAAGGTGAACTAGCATTTAAAATTATTCTGGTTCTTTATCCGTGTCACCACCCAGCCACCACCGGAAGCGGAGATACCTGCTACCTCGGTTGGTACTTGTACTTGATAAAACATCTTCTCGACGTCAGCCATAATGGCTATGGGCTGTTCTTTACATCTTGTCAGAACTCCACTGAGTGAGTTGGTTAAATGGGGTCCTTGCAATATCTGTTGATTGAGCGAGACATTCTGGAACTTTGCCGCACAGTCGAAGATCACCCTGACCTTGTCGGATTTTTGCGGATAAGTGACAGGATGATGAGGCAAGTACCATGCCAGCGAAATATCACGCTGATCTTCAGGAACCTTTCGTGCATGACCTTTGTTAAACAAGTCATCCATAAATACAGAATATTTCCGGTATAGTTCCGGATCCTTCACCAGTCTCTTCTTCAACAACGCAAGGCGACGTTCAGCGACCAACTTGTTGTTAGGTAGACCAGGAGGGAAGACCTTCCAAGGAAGTGCAATTTCATAATGACCATCGCGAAACTCGGCAGACTCTTCCATCACGGAAAGGGCTCTCTTATCATCTTGCGACAATCCTTTCTCGATGCTGAACTGCGAATCGTTAAATTCCATTTCACAGAAACGTGCGAACTGCTGGTTCAAGAGAACATGAGACTGAATACGGTTTGTAGTACGGCTTGACTTACTCGGCCTACCAAGTGGGCCATTGATGGTCCATCCTAGCAGTGTTCGCACAGCATATGGGCGACCATCTTCACTTCTCTGCACTTCTTGAGGCTCAAGAGCTTTGGGCACATCGCTGCCTATGAGCAATTCGACGTCAGCATCAATACAAGGTAGGTCGATATCTGTTAGATATAACCACCTTTCCACATCACTTTGAACTGCAATGTCATCAAGTGTGACTGGGAGCTTAACTCGCGAGAAAACATCCGACAGCTCAACAACATTACGTCCCTGCAGATCAGAAACTTCCAAATTGACCACCAGACTCTCACTCTTAACATTATCACTATCCATGGTAGTTAGAGACAATGTCGCCTTTCTACCTGTTGTGCCCAGACGTTCTATCAACTTGTCAGTGCAAAACGTAGTATTCGATCCTGGATCCAGAAACGCGTAGGTTTGAACCATGTTCTCCTTTCCCTTAGCTCTGACATTAACTGGAACTATGGCAAGTCCTGTAGCTGTCGCTCCGGCCCCAGTGGCACTACACGTTCCTTTGCACGCAACCACTTCGGTGAAACAGCTTCGTGCTCGGTCATTTTGCTTCTCATTATCTGTGTTGCTCGACTGAGTCTCAGATGGTGATGCAGGTTCTGTTTTGGCTGGTTTGTCATTCTTCGGGTGTAAGAATGTAGAATTTTTTCGATGACCTATCTTACATCCGACTGTCTGGCAGTAGCTCTGCTTGGGGCAAGACATTGCCATATGCCCTGCCACGAGACAATTATCACACAGTCCTCTACTACGCACAAAACTAATTCGCTCGTCGACTGACTTTCCTCAGAACAGCTGGAAGCGTGACAGCCAATGACTCTCCTTATACAGTGGGCACCTAACATTCGACTTCTTCGGCACATTTTCGGTGTCGTCCTTAGGAGGGTCAGTGGGACTTTCTGGGGTAGTTCCATGTGTCGTGAAAGAAGAACTTTTGTGCCCCTTTCATGGTGTTCTATGTCTTCGTTTGGAACCAGCGCCTGCAGCAGTGTTCTTGTCTTCATTTGAATGGATGTTCCCGAACACTGGGTGATTGGCGATTCTAGCCTTTGCTTCGACAAACTCTACAATATCTCCAATAGTAACTTCCCTTTTCAAATCCTCTGTGATTTGGTCAGCCTTTTTGCGCCATCTCTGTCTTAGCCTAAGTGGCAGCCTTCCAATGATCTTTTGGAGAGTGTCAGGGTTTTCGATTTTGCTCAAGTATCCAATTTCTTGGAGCGAGTTCTTACAACTTGTAAGTAGAACAGAGTACCTTTGCAAAGCAGGACCATCATCTGCCTTAATCTGAGGAGATTTTGTTAGTTGATCAATGAGAGCAGTTGCTATTTTGTAGCTTTCACCATATCTATCCTCGAGGAGTGCTCTTGCAGTCTTGTAGCCTTCTATGGGATCCATTGACAAACAGCTTCGCATTAACTCCTTCGCTTCTCCTGACGTATATTGGACGAGATAGTACAAACGAGAGCTCGGGCTGTTTGTCTTTGACTCTATTAAATTCTCAAAGGCTCGTACAAAGTCTGAGTACTTAACAGGATTGCCTGAAAAGACCGAGATTTCGGGCTGTGGCAACGACATCACTAATGTTTGAAGCTGCTGCTGTTTCAGTAACTCTTGAAGCTGTTGATTTTGCTGTTGTTGCAGCTTCTGAACCTCAATTGTGTGACTGACATTCTTGTGACTAAGATCTAGATGTTGTTCTAATAATTTGCTTTCAGCACTTTCACCACAACTTGTATAGGGGGAGTGTGTGTAACCTTTCCATTCACAGGCATCCGGGTTTAAAGGACTGCAATCCTTCTCTGTCTGATCAATCGCAACTTCCACAGTTTCTCTATCTCTATCTTGACATGGGGTGGAAGTCGAAAATTGAGCTACTGGGGTCAGTGTAAGATTTTCTTGACAGTCAGCGACAACCACAGTGGTCCCCTTCTTAGTTTCATGTGAAGTCGGAGACTGACTTGATGGTTTTGGTGGACTTTGCTCCTAGCAATGACTGTACACCTTTTCTTCTGCCTCGGTCTTTGCTAACTCGGTTTCCAGCTCGAAATTCTCTTTCTTCTGCTTCAACAACAGCTCTTGTAACTGAATATCCTGCCGTGTCCTCAATGCGGATGCTTCTACTGACAAGGCAGCTTTCTTAGCAGAGGCTCTCAGCCTTGCACTTGAGGCGGTGCTTGACCGTGAGATACTGGAGCTTGCGTTAGATTTGGACTTACGCCTTCTAGAACCCACAGCAGACTTTGAATTGACTGAACTAATATTACTGATAGAATCTTCGGGATGAAGACTAATGGAAAGATCTAATTCTTCTTGGAGCTTAAACGCAACTGATTGTAACCACGCATCAAATGACTGAAAGACACGGTTCCCACACGCTTCAGTGACTAAGTGTACACAGTTGTGCGGTCCAGTAGGCCTCTCTCGTAAGTAATAATCTATCAATATAAGCTGCGTCTCCTTGGCTGGTAATTTTCTCAATAACAATAAAATTAATTTCAGAAATTTCGTGTTTGGTACAATTGAAATGGACTGCAAGCTCGCACGTTTTTTCGTTTGTTCGCATAGATGACTTGTGATTACGAAAACGCACCTTTAATCCAGTGGAAGTAGAACCCACGTATTGTAAATTGCATTTCTTGCACGAGGCCAAGTAAACAACATTTCTGGAAGAGCAAGACAAGTTTTGGCAAATCTTATAGGTTCGGCCTGTGGAAAAACTCTTAAATTTGGAATCTTGAATTAAAAAATTCTTGCAAAGGTCGCATCTAGAAGAGCATTTAAAACACCCTCCCGTTTCCTTCTCTGCCTGACTAACTTTCCCACCCACACAAAATCTAGAAGGCGCCAGAATGTCTTTGAGGTTTTTGGTACGGCGATATGCTGGAAAAATCGATTTTGATGGAAAGATCTCCGATAATTCAGGTGACGATCTTAAGAGATGAGCATGCTTATGGATAGCCCTCTGAATATCAGGGAGGATAGGATTGTAGTCTAGGACTAACGGAAATACTTTTTTGTTGGACTTCACATTTTTCTTGAGGAGTACTGATCTTTCAATTCTTAGCGCTCTGTCAAATTGATTGTCTACCAGATCTGCATTAAAACCCTGGGATTTAAGATACCCTTTATATTCAACACATCTCTTGTAAAGGGACTCATCCGTAGAACAGTTACGTCTAATGCGTAAAGCAACTCCGTAGGGAGTTTCTCTTTTACAGTGTGCTGGGTGCGAACTGGAAAAGGGTAAATAAAGATGGCTATCTGTAGGCTTAGCATAAATATCAGTAATTATGAACCCGTCTTGAAGGTGCAGTGTGAGATCCAAGACATTGAGGGTGTGCTCAGAGTACACCAGCTCAAATTTGATAGTGGGATAGAGAGAATTGATGTACTCGGTAAACTCTAATAACTTAGGCAAACCATGTGTCCAAACATCGAAAACATTATCCCTATATCTCCACCATAACAATGGTTTCACACCACCTCCAAATTTAGCTTTCTCATCAATTAATCCCATAGCCAAGTCGGCATAACTGCATGCGTTTTTGGGGCCCATAGCCGTGCCATGTTTTTGCACAAAATATTTCCCCGAAAATTGACAATTATTGGCTTGGAGACAAATTTCGATTGCCTCAACAATGCATTCGGTGGATGGAAATTTGATCGATCTAGAATCAATAGCTTTTCTAACAGCTGAAATGCCTAAGTTATTATCAATATTGGGGAACAAAGCCACGACATCCCAGGAGACCAACTGACACCCAGGTGGTAAAGAACTTTCTCAGAATTAAGTGTTTGGATTTAATTGGAGTCTATGATGGTCGTTAATATGATATGCTAATGGAATTACTTTTAATATTCCATAAATGTAAAGTGCGGCTAATATAGGCTAGTTAATAATCAAAGAATACGAGGTAGAGCTAATATTTATCTATTTAGTGTTAACCAATGTAGTGATGCTAATGGTCTATTCAATAAATGTAATGTTCTCGTAACTATACAATCTTAATGCTACTAATAAACTAATGTAGTGATGCTAGGGATAATTTAAAGAAACCTAAAAGGAACTAACTGTTAAAAAATTAATCTATTTATTAAATTAGTTACTAAATCAACTATTAATTATTTACACGAGAATTTTAGTAGTAGTATTGTCTACTTTGCACAGTGCTGGAGCTTCCCACAAATTTTTTAAGTCAGATAAAATGAGACGAAAATGGTCAGAGAATTCTCTTCTTAATATTATCTAGGATATAACGGATTATACCCTCATGATTTTCCTTTCCATTGCGAAAAGTAGCATTATTACGAAACTTCCAAATGCCATACAAGATCGTTTTGATAAGAAAACGGGCCAGTCGCACATTTTTGGGGTTGGCTGGAGCCCACTGAAAGAAGAAAATAGAAATACAAGAGGGGAAGAAATTACCAAGGAGAGAGGAGATCACAGGAGAAAAATACGACCACACTTTTTTGCACGGGAACAGTTAATAAAACAATAATCAATTGTTTCTTTTCGAGAGAAGTAGGCACATTCATCAGAACCGATATAGCCCCAATGTTTTAGGAAATAGCGGACTTTAATGGCCCGAAGGACAACTGACCACAACACATCATTCTTGTGGTTTTCAGAAAAGTCATCTCGAACCAATTTTCACCGATTGTCAAGTTTGAAATCGATAGGAAGAAAGGGGGACCAAAAACGGTGAAGAATCGGGGAAGCAGAATTCTCTCTTAACAGGGCCCGATAGCATTTCTTAGAGGTAAAATCAAAGCCTTGCCACTCTTTGCGGGACACAATCCCGCGAAGAGTGGTAAGCGCCGAAAAACATTTCTCATAATATGGTGTAGAGTCATGCCAACTCGGAGTGGAATTGTCGCGAAGAAAATGCCACTCCGGCCGAAACGAAGCAAGCCTAAATACTAGTAAGTATTTGGTTAAGTGAAAGGACTTCGATTCAGGGTTAGAGAGGTTAGACACTAAAGAGGCTAGCTTTAAGGAGTCACCTTTGATTTGGAAATTGAAAAGTCCGAGGCCACCTTTGTTAAAATGAATAAAGGCTGATAGTTTCTAAAGAAACTGTTTGGGGCTACGTCGGTGGGGGTAACGAAATAATTTGGATATATCAACAAAGTTGAAATGGTAAATTGGCCACCGTAACGATTACAAAAGCTGACGGCGGCAGTCTAAATCCCACAGGGATCAAAGAACGCTTTTCATTCCACTAATTTATTCGTGTTGTTCTCGTTGCCATGTTCCCACCAATAACGTAGCTCCATTTTCTGCCTTTAAAAGCACACACTATTCGCTCCGACGAAGGGCTAACGCTCGAAACGCCAGCTTTTGTAATCGTTACGGTGGCCAATTTACCACCTTTGCTAAAAGGCTGGTGGCAGGTCATTCGACTTACTGTCTCAATACGAGAGCCCCAAACAAAAGGCCAAATTAGCGAATTTACTTTACAAATAACCCATCGAGGGACGCACAGAACCGAAGACAGATAGAGTAGTTTACTGATTCCTAAGACATTGACCGAGAGAGATTTGCCAACGAGCGAGAGAGAACGAGAATTGCAGAGATTAAGATGTTTTTCCAACTTCTCGAGTTTTGGTTGCCAATTATCCTCTTCAGTATCATTGTCGAAAACAACTCCTAAGATTTTTATTTTGGTCAACCACCTAAGGCCATATGGTTGATCGCTCCGTGTACGCCACGCATCCGACCACATGGCCTCCGTTTTGGCGACATTTAGGCGCGCTCCAGAACCGCGTTCATAAATATTAATGGTATCAAAGAGAGATGCCAACGAACGAGTAGATTTAACAGTACAGGTCGTATCATCAGCATATACTCCAACTTTATATCTCATTCCGCGTGCGCCGGGTAAGAGAAGGCCTTCTATGGCGGGATTGTTTCGGATTTTACAGGCGAGAGTTTCAACACATAAAATATACAACAAAGAGGACAGGGAATTCCCCCGTCTCACTCCGCAAGACAAAGGTATCGCCTCAGTTAACCATTCATTAGCGATACTTGCATATTAGCACCATTACTTAATGATGAACCAAAACCAAAACGGTTTAAAAGATTCAATAAAAATGTGCGATTAACTCGATCGAAGGTTTTCTCTTGATCGAGGCTGAGTAGAATGCCAGTTTCGTTAGTGCGCTCAATATAGACTAAAATATTCCGCAATAGGTGTATGTTTGACGTAATTTTCTGACAGGGCACAGAACATGTTTGATCAGGATCAACGATAAACTGTAAAACTTTAGAGAGACGGAGAGAAAGAGACTTGGAACATACCTTATAATCGACATTTAGTAAGGAAATTGGTCTCCAATTTTTAAGATCTTTGTGATCCCTTTTCTTGAAAATGACTCGAGTATTACTAGTTTTCATAGACTCGCACATCTATCCAGCTTGAGAGCATGCACTGAATACCAGGCACAGATATGGACCCAAACGGTCCCAAGAACTTTGAGTAAAACCCGACCGAAAGACTATCAGGGTCGGGAGCTTTGTTTGTGTTCATTTTATTAAGAGCGACTGTAATTTCCTCGAGCGTCAAGTCACCTTCGCAAGAGGATGCCTGATCGGGCGTGAGTTGATGAGACAAGGAAGATAAAAGATCGGTTTGCATCGCGACATCTACCGGCTCTTCGGAAAAGAGTCGAGAGTAAAAATCTACGTGCACTTTCGCAATTTCCTCTTGAGAGAAGACCTCGTTGCCGTCTGAATCGTACACTGAAGAGATGTGCGATATTTCCGCTTTACTTCGCTGTAAATTAAAAAAATATCGGCTGGGGCGTTCGCCCTCTTCTAACCATTTGGCACGACTACGAATCGTAATTTCTTCTGCTTTTTTGGTACGGAGAGCTTTCAGGCGACTTTCCGTATTGAATATAGAATCGGAGACGGTTGTGTCAGCCATTAACTAGACGTTGCCGAAGTCGAATTAATTTATTGGTTAAGAAAACTTCATCTCTGTGTAACCGTCTCCGTTTCTTACAGGAAAAGGAGATCGCTTCTTCCTTAACGGATCGTTTTAGAAACTCCCACCAATCCTGGATGCAAACGAAAGCGTGTAAGAAACGTATGTGATCATCGATTAAATTATCTATAGAAATGCAGAAATCTTTGTCTTTCAAAAGAGAATTGTTAAAATTCCATAAACCAGGACCGCGTTTTATACTACTAGGAAAGTAAAAAACAAGGGAGACAAAGTCGTGATCAGAAAATGAACAAGGAAAAATATCACACTTCGTCTCAGGGGTTGAGGTGGAATAGCCCATTTCCGAATTACCCTTGGCCTCATTTACAAAACGAGGCCTAGTGCTCAACCATTCTTGTGAAAATGAGTTTAATTTGCATATGAATGAAAACTTATTATCATATGAAAAGATGAGCACCAGGACTCGTTTTGAAAGTGAGGCCAAGGGTAATTCGGAAATGGGCTATTGAACCACGTAAATTGCCTTTGATTAGGGTGTAGTTTACGCCATACATCGATAAAAGTGAAAACACTTTTCAATGACTCGTAATCTTTATGAATAGCGACGTTGCCCCCAACTTTTTCTAGAGCGTTATCATAACAGTTAAAATCCCCGCCAATGAGAGTCGCCGGTGATGGAATAAAAAAGTCATGTAGAGAGTCTAAAAAAACTTTTCGTTCAGATGGATTGGTGGGAGCGTAAATATTTACTAAGTTCAGATCGACATCGTTGGTCCTGATCAGGATACTGACGATACGACCGTGCGAATCTTTCTTCCATGATATGACCTCATCTGAAATTCTAGGGTAAACCAAAGTTGCCACTCCGCCTTGTCGGCCGATGGCAGGGGACCAGAAACTACGTCCCGGCCATCGATGGGACACGGCCTTGATCAGAGACTCAGAATTAATAAACGTCTCTTATACAAAGCAAAAATCACAAGACATCTTTTCAATTGAATCAAATAAATAATTGTGGGTGAGGGGATTTTCCATGCCCCCTGCATTGATAGTTAATAATTTGAAAGATTTTAGGAAGAAAGACTCACTTTGAAATCCGTGGAAAAAAGACTCACTTAAAAATTGCAAAGGCTTAGTTGGATTTTCTTGACCTGTTTCTCCCCTTTTTCCTCTCTGGGCTAGGGATCGAGAGTTCAGAAGATTTTCTTTTCAGTTCATGGGTGGTTTCCATATCACCTTCGGGGTTATCAGGAGTAACCAGTGAGGGAGTACATGGTGCAGTGGGCACAGGGATTGAAGAACGAGACTTTCCAGAAACAAGTGTTGGCGTGGTGGGTTTTCGAGAACAGGCAAGAGATGATTCATCAGATAGCTCAGCAGGTGTTCGGCGGGAAGGTGGTTTAATGACAGATTTGATTGAGGCGATAAGTCTTTGTGAAGTGATAAGTGGCGAGTCCAGAGTCGGGGAATCAGAAGAGACAGATGACGGTTGAGAAGATTGCTCGAAGACATCGTGTGAAGGCTGTTCAAGTTGGGAAGGTTGCTCAGGCTCTTTAGGTTGAGAAGGTTGTTCATGTTGTTCCGGTTGTGAAGGTTGATCAGTTTCATTGAAATCGTCTGGCGGTGGGAAGACGGAAGGCAAGTTTTCAACAAGTTCTTCGTTGATGGGCGGATTTGGCTGAGGAAGATTTTCAGAAGATCGTTTGGGTGGAAGAAGAACAGAGGCAAGTGGAGCATTTTCATCAATAGAGCCATGGTCTGATTCGCCAATGTTTAGTTCGCCCGTTTCGTCGTTGGGGTGCAGTGAATGAGTGGAAAAACCCAAGAGTAATCACAGTTGATCCCCAAGTGGCCCTCCTCTTTGCATATAAAATGTGGTAGCCTGAAAGTTCCACTAGCTCCTCTCGCTATTGTGGAGCGTAAAACCAAGCTCAAACTGCTTGGTGTTACATTTGAGGATGACCCTGTGAACTGGGACTCACACATTGATCACGTGCTTGGTAAGGCCAGCAGTCGTATGTATATTTTAAGAGTTTGTTGATTTTATGGCTACCCTAAGGAACAAATTAGATCCGCCCTTCCAAAGCCTAATTATTTTAGTCTTCACATACGCTATCGAGGTGTGGGGTTGCTGTTATTATGATAACTATCTTAAGAGAATAGACAAACTGTTTGCTAGGGCTTTTAAGTCTGGATATTGTTTGAAGAAATATAGTATTTGTGATATTTTAGCCACCAGAGATAGCAAACTATGGATCAAGATCACTTCAAATACCAATGCACTTGATGATCTTTTACCGCCGAGACGTACTAGGCAATTACACAGCAGGGGCCATGATTATATATTACCTAGAGTTCGTACTTCACGTTTTAAATCCACTTTTGTAAATAGATGTCTTTTTAGCATTGTCTGCCATTAATAGTTAGTTGTATTTTCTATCTTATTCTGTTTTGGGTACAATGAAATATATGAAGTTCATATATTTTGAACTGCGGTATTAGATACGTATGATGCACGATCCTCGCAGTAGATAGCGCTATTTAAGCAATAGCGAAAATCAGACCTGAAAAAAATCAGGCCTGTACGGGATTCGAACCACTGACCTCTGTGATACTAGTGCAGCGCTCTACCAATTGAGCTAACAAGCCAACTGGGAGCAGGCCTGTTGTGTTATTTATCGGCGAGCGTAAAAGATCCGAACGACGCCATTCATTCAAGAACTTCAAGTGCCTTTTTACTGCCCGTCACGTGACTCGGTACAAAGTACAAACTATAACAATTTTGACAACACAACATCTCCCCCTTTAAAAACTTTAAAAACTACGGGGAGAAGCCAAAACTACTAAACATGAAGGTAATAAAGTTTGATTTAACTTATAACATGAACTGTGTAAACTTAGAGATCGGACTGTTCAATTCATAAATTTATCCCGCACAGTCACAAGTCCAATCTTCTGGGGGCACTGACTACTCGCCCAGATCTAGTTGTGGTTGCACCAGCTGCACAAGCAGCTGCCGGAACATCCAACTTGATCGCCTCTGGAATTTGCTTGCTCGAATCAGGAAAGCTAGGACCTTGCTTGCTCAAATCAGGACTGCTAGGGTACAGCGGAGTAAGGTCCTTCTGGTTCCTTCTGATAGTTCCTCTGGGGCTGCTAACAATGTATGAACGAGGTGTCTCAGCCTCTTGAGTCACGGTCGCTGGGACTTTCATGTCTCGAATCCAAACCTCGGTTCCCACAGGAATCTTCTTTTGATCTCTTGCGCCATGATGAGAATCAAAGTAAGCCTTTTGCTCTTGCTTTCGAACTTCCTCTCTACCTCGGACTATAGACAAATCAGGCCAACCGGGTTTCAGCTCCACCACAGCAAGTGGAACTCTGGATCTTATCTTTCGACCAAACAGAAGCTCAGCTGGACTGTAACCATTCTCTAATGGTGTTGAGCGATATGCAAGCAACGCCTTAGCAGGATCATCCTCCTTCTTCAGGACATACTTTGCGGTCTGCACCGCCCGTTCAGCCATCCCATTTGATTGGGGGTACTTTGGACTGCTTGTCACACTTGCAAATCCCCATTCCTTTGCAAATTTAATGAATTCAGCTGAACTATACTGAGGACCATTGTCAGATCTGACAGAGTCTGGAATTCCATGTCTCGCAAACATAGATTTCAGCGCCTGAATGACATCTTGCGAAGTCTGGGATGATGAAAGCAAGGCCACCTCAATGTATCGGCTGAAGTAATCCACGACCAGCAAATAGGTGCGGCCCTTTAGCTGAAGCAAATCTGTTCCGATGATCTGCCATGGCCTGTTTGGAACCACTGAAGGAATAAGGGGTTCTGCTCGGGAAGATCGGTGTTCTGCGCATTTGCGGCATCCCTGAACCATATCCTCAATCTGCCTACTAAGGCCTGGCCACCACACAGACATCTTGGCACGGCTGCGACATTTTGTGATGCCCTGATGGCCTTCATGCAAGCGATCAAGAATCTCTATCCTCATGCAGGACGGTATGATGACTCTGGAAGCCTTCAGAAGTAATCCCCGAACTAAGGTAATTTCTCCTCTCTCACTCCAGTACCCTTTTAGTGCCTCCGGAACTCTATCTTTTTCTGGCCAGCCAAGTTGGCAGTAGGCTGTAAGTTGTCGGCATACTTCATCCTCCTCTTGTCGTTCCCTTATCTCTTCCAGACGTCTGTCGCTGGCTGGAATTTCACTCAAAACACTGTGCGCATACAGGGCTATTTCTTCTTCTTGTAAGCCTGACTGCTGCTCCTGGTTTATCGGAGCTCTTGAGAGAGCATCTGCTGTTGTCAAACTCTTGCCTGGAACGTGTGAGATGGAATACTGGAATCTGAGCAGCCTCATTCGTAAACGCTGAATTCTTGGTGGCATTTCATTTAAGTTCTTTGACCCCAGGAGAGGAACTAATGGTTTGTGGTCCGTTTCAATATGAAATGGCTTACCGATGAGGTAGTCCGATAACCTTTCGCATGCCCATGTCACTGCTAGAGCCTCCTTTTCTACTTGGGCGTACCTCTGTTCTGTTGGCGTCAGTGCCCTGGATATGAATGCAACGGGTTTCCAACCGCCATCCTCTTGGGCTTGGGTGAGAACCGCTCCAAGACCAAACGAGGAAGCGTCCGATGATACCCTTGTCTCTTTGGCTGGATCATAGAGGGCTAGTGTTGGCGTAGAGACTAGGGCCTTCTTTACGGCATTGAATGCTTCCCGCTGAGCCCCAGTCCAGAGCCATGCATTGTTCTTACTCAGAAGATCCCTCAGTGGCTTTGTCATGTCCGCCAGGTTAGGAATGTACTTCCCTACTTGATTGACCATGCCCAGGAACCGCCTTAATTGTGCAATGTCAGTTGGTTCCCCCATCTGTGCGACAGCTTCCACTTTAGTGGGGTCGATTTGCACTCCATCTTTGCCGATCACGTGCCCCAGAAATTCCACTTTATCTGTTGAGAACTTGCACTTCTCCAGGTTAAGGGTAACATTAGCATCTGCTAACCGCTCCAGTACTGCAATCAACCTCTTATCATGCTGCTCTTGGGTCTCTCCAAATACTAAGATGTCATCAACTTGACACTCCACCCCATCGAGACCTTCTAGGATCCTCTGCATCGCTTTCTGGAAGTGTTCGGGTGCTGAAGAAATACCGAAGGGCAGTCTTGTGAAACAGTACCTTCCCCATGGTGTGATAAAAGTGGTAAACAGCTTTGAATTCTCACCTAACTTCCTCTGCCAAAATCCACTATTTGCATCCAGCTTAGACATAATCTTTGCGCCAGACAGTTTGGCTAGAGTTTGTTCAGTTGTTGGCATTTGGTGGACCTCTCTCTGAACAGCCTTATTTAACTGGACAAAGTCACCACAAATTCTGACACTGCCATTCCTTTTGGGTACAACAACAATCGGGGAACACCACTGGGTAGGTTGATCGACCTGTTCTATCACTCCCATTTGCTCCATTCGCTCAAGCTCCTTCTTCACTTGAGGTAGTAAAGGAATAGGAATACGCCTTGGGGTACACAGATTAAATGGAGTGACTGATTCATCCAGCTTGATCTCGTAAACACCATCCATGCATCCTAACCCCTGAAACAAGCTGGGGAATCTCTTCTCATAGTTGCTGTCCTTTGAGTCAATACCAGAGATTCTAGCAATTGTCCCGAGCCGGCTTCACGCGCTTCTTCCCAACAAGGACTGTTCAAGGCCAGGAACCACATAAATTTCGTCAGCACAGCATTGCAGGTTATGCGTAAGGGATGCTGTAAATTTACCTTTGCAAAACAGTGGTACTTTGCATGGGCCATACAATTTCTTATCAGGTGGAAGGAGCTTTTCCTGAATTGACAAAAGACCAAAAGTCTTTTCTGATATGACAGAAACATCAGCCCCACTATCAAGCTTGAAACTAACTGGGCAACCATTTACCAGGATTTCAGCTTTCCACGGATGTGCCTGCATGCTGTCAACACCGATCTCTCCAAGAAACACACTGGTATCTGGATCCTCAGAAAACTGATCCTCGGTTACAACTTCTTCAACCTGTTGGGACATGCATACTCGGGCATAATGACCTTTCTTGGAACATTTATGACAAACAGAATTAAGTGCAGGGCAATTCCCTCTGGTGTGATTTGCAGATAATCCACATCGTAAACAGCCACTGGGGTTTGACTTATCTCTAGCGCCAACGACACCTCCACGTTTCTTTGGTGGAAACTTCTGCAACTTTGCTCTGAATTTGGCTCCAATCTCATAGATTTCGGTGGATGTCGACCGCTGACCACTCCTAATGACTTCTTGTTGTTTCTTGACTGACTCGCTTTCCCTGGCCATTTTCACAGCTTTTTCAAGAGTCAAAGTCGATTCCAACTGCATCTTTTCACTTAGTGTAGCATCTTTAACTCCCACCACAATACGATCCCGAATCATCTCTTCTTTCAGGGCGCCAAAATTGCAATGCTCGGCCAAGCAATGAAGCGATGTGATGAATTCCTCGGCGGTTTCGTCAGCCTGGGTTCGCTGGTTGAATTTCGCTCGTTCGTAAATGACATTTCTCCTGACTAGGAAATACTGGTCGAACTTTTCCTTTACTTTGTCGTATTTTAGCCGGTCTCCCTCATCGCCAAACACAAATGTAGTCATAACATCGTCGGCGGCATCGCCCATCGCGTATAGCAACGTGTTTACTTGAATTTCTTCGCTTTTTCTGTGTAGATCACACGCCATCCGATATCGACCGAACCGACGAATCCATTTTTCCCACTCGTCTGGCTTTTTGAAATCGAACATTTCGGGTGCAGTAATCTTGTTAGCCATGATTCCTCCAGAACAGTAGTACGCTTACTTCCCGGGTTTCTTCTGCTGTCGCGGCGAACAATTTCTCTTTTGTCAATATTTAGCTCCGCTCGAGTAACCTCAAAGAACTCTCCTGTATTTTCCTCTAAGGGCCTCGACTATCCAGTTATTCTTCTCGTCAAGGGACTCAAAATCCCACTCCTGACACCATGTTGTGTTATTTATCGGCGAGCGTAAAAGATCCGAACGACGCCATTCATTCAAGAACTTCAAGTGCCTTTTTACTGCCCGTCACGTGACTCGGTACAAAGTACAAACTATAACAATTTTGACAACACAACAAGGCCGTTAAGTTGATTCGTAATAAACCCGTGAAAGTGATAAGTATCAAATTTTTTCAGGTCTGATTTTCGCTATTGCATAAATAGCGCTATCTACTGCGAGGATCGTGCATCATACGTACCTAATACCGCGGTTCAAAATATACGAACTTCATATATTCATTGTATCTGATTTATCACTTTCACGGGTTTATTACGAATCAACTTAACGGCCTGCTCCCAGTTGGCTTGTTAGCTCAATTGGTAGAGCGCTGCACTAGTATCGCAGAGGTCAGTGGTTCGAATCCCGTACAGGCCTGATTTTTTTCAGGTCTGATTTTCGCTATTGCATAAATAGCGCTCTCTACTGCGAGGATCGTGCATCATACGTATCTACAACCGCAGTTCAAAATATAGGAACTTCATATATTCATTGTAACATTATTTCTGTTAACATTATTTCCATTGCCATAATTTCCAGAGGTACGTGCGGCTCTCGAAGCGTACGATTCGCCATTGACAACTGACGAGTCTTCAATAATTCCATCAGCAACTAAAGCTTCAATTAAACCATCGGTATTCATAGCAGAATCCATAGATCACACGTAAAAGCAAAAGTAAAAAAAGGCCCAGAGGCCAACTAACCTTCAATCAACAGTAAATGAGGAAGAACTTTGACTAGTCGAGGAGCACAAAATGACACGTCTGACTAGTATTCTATGGGCTTTCTGGGCCTCATCAGTGCAGTGCTGATGCTAGGATGGGGGAGAACCAATATGGATCCCCAAACGATCTTATGGTATCGTCTAAGCCATGCCAGAGTGCTCAAACAAGAAGAGCCTAGTGAGCTATGTACAATGCTAGCGGCAATGACCACAATATGAGGATCATATACGCCCAAATTTTCTCTGGCACTGATCTCAGCTGGAGACTAGTTGCCGACATTTTGCGGCTATAACTTTGTTACTGTGAATAGTGGACTTGGTGCGACAATACGTGAATCAAGTTTCGATACGTACCATAGAGTTAAGGAATAGATAATACATAGCTCACTTCTAATGTAGTAGTCACTGACTGAATCTGACGGAACAATTTCTCGATTTAGCAGTCGGGCTTGTCTTGAGAAGGGCTGAAATGTCTTGTAAATTTTATTTCAATTCAAATGACAGGTTGATGGACACATTTGTGAGAAACTAGAGCAGAGCTCAATCTGTCCAGTCGGCACTTGCATTTAACCGCGTTCTCACACCAATGAGAGATTATTGTAAACTGGCCATGTCATGTTTGTGCATCCTGAACTTTTTTGGACATGTGTTTCAGCAAAAGATCCTGTAATATTTGCGAAGAATCGTTAAAAATCTAGTATAGATGAAGGTGTTTTTAATTGAAAGGCCCCTTCGACTGATAATAAAATATTCATTTTTCTAAGAGAAACAGATGTGAGATGTTTGCAATGCGGAACGCAGAGTAAAATATCGAGGAGAGAGTGGGACGAGGCCAATTAAAATGGACTTTACATGAGTTACATGATGTAGAAACATATTTTTTGAAAAAACGAATGTTCGCGGGCGCCAGGAGTTTGGGCTAGGCTAGCTTGCATTTGTATCGCAACTCTTAAACATTTTCAGAATTCCAACGACAGAAAATTTGTGTTTGTCGGGTTACCCGTGTTCTAGAAAGTACGAATTTTATTCTTTCACGTCCTTGGATCTCGGCGTATACATATCTCTGAAGAAAAGGATTTGATCTGTATTTGTGATTCAGGTAAGCCCACTGTCACAATCAGCATTCTTTAGTCATTCGAATCATAGCTACTTGAGGTATATCCGTCTAAGTTTTTCCATCGAATATTAGAGCAGTTCAGGGTGTACCTGAACGTGGGTCAATGTTAAACTATTTTCGTATCGATTAGTCCATTTAACCATGGTGTTGTTGTAATTATAGGGTTTTATTTTGTAACTGCTTGTTGAAAACACTCTTGCGCAATTAGAAGGCAGTGAAAGCGTGGTTTCTTTGCCTGTTTGAAGGAACTCGAATATTTATGGTATTAACATGTAAAACTTAATTTCTTACGAAAGAGGTCGATTCCTCTCATCATGTAGAATGAGCGGTAAGTGATCAGGTTGACAAAGACGCTGTGGTTAATAATATTGATCATTGCCTACATCTGCTGCTTATCGCTACAGTTGCCTCAGAACTTTGTCATGTGAGCTTCTTTTTTTCCTCTTGAGATGCTGGTGGGAAACAGGAAACTACTTTTATTTATCCTGATGGAAGAGCTTCAAACACGATTAGAGATACCGTAAATGCTCGAGTTAGCGCCCGGGGCGCTTATTTAATTTTCTAAGGCGAGAGGGGGGCGCTAATTCGAAGGGAGGCGCTTATTTCTATTGGGAGCAAAGTTTTACGAGGAAATTAATAAAGTGAAGCAGCTATGCGTTCACATGGATATTTGTATCAAGGAAATTAGAAGCAAACCTGTGCGACTTTGAAAGGACATTACTATTTATACTATTTAAAAATGTCACATTTTATTAAAAGAACCGTATGGACCGTATATGTCTGGTATATCGTACGGAGTAACGAACCTCATTTTTTCTCGGGGGGGGGGGGGCTCTTATTTGAAGGGGGGTGCTTAGTACAAATTTTGAGCCTTAGGAGGGGCGCTAATTCGAAGTGGGGCGCTTATTTGAGGCTGGGCGCTAATTCGAGCATTTACGGTATCTATAAATATACAATGTTCATAAATTAGATGTAATCTAATCCTTTTTTGTGATAAGCCACACAAGCATTGCACAGTTTGGTTTCTTAAAGAGACAGCCTCATGAGCTGCACATGCATGGGATTATGCATCTTATCTGCTCAAACATTTTGTCTGCCATTTTCAAACTCCTAAGTTTCAAGCAACACTGTTGTACTGCTGTGAGACTAGAAATTCAAAACATAATATGAATTCCTGTGATCAAGCTACATTTAGTGGCTAAAGAGGTATGGACTTTCAATTGTAATGAGGAACAGCCAGATGTGACCCAAACAACATTTTACTTGTTGGTGTAGTTTGTGTTTTACATATTTTGGAAGGTTAAACATAGAATCTATTTGGAAAGTGAATAAAGAGGTGAAATCTACTTTGCATGTGAGACTAACCATCAAAAAGGTCTTTATTCATACAAACCCCCAAAGCAATGATGTATTAGCAGAAAGCTTATGTTAAGATACAGATAGCAGAATCCTTTTCTTAATTGCAAATCTTTACCATTAAGCAGCCTTTTGAGATCCAATATGCATGCTCCAAATTAGCCCAATTTCAACAATGGTGTATGCAAATTCTAGATAGCATCTGGATTTCAAAGGTTAACCTATTGACGTCCAGTGCACCTGTATGTGCCCATGTGGACCCACACCCTTTCTACGCCTTGTGACGTCATCACTTTTAACCCTGGAGCACGACTTTGAGCACGTACTTGAACACATTGAAAATATCTTACAAACGATACCAGAATGAGCGCAACTGAGTGAAGGAGATTGGAGAAATAGCCAAAAAACCATGTAACTTTGACCTGAAAATCTGCACGAAAATCTTGTTCCATTACCCACCTACCTTTCCGAGCATGTGGTTTGAAAATAATGAGTAGTTTCCTAAAAAATCTCTACACCAAAATGAAGCCTACTAAATTTCCAGCAAGTGAGGAGAAACTTCAGGCAAGGAGAGGGGAAAAAAAGGGCAGGAGAAAAAGAGGAAAGTAAAAGTCGTAAGTGGGGCATTACTTTTCTGCGCGTGCCCGAGATTTTCAGGCGGCCATTTTGCATTTGGATCGAAAGGCCGTTGAGTGTATGAGCTGTCAATGGGTTTTTGGTAGGTTTGAGCTTTTAAAACCACAACAGTGACCCAAAATCTGCTCAACTAGCTTCAAAACACAGTTTTTCACAAAAGTTGCGGCCATTAATGGGTTAATGTTAGCAACCTTGTTGTAGGTGGGGACTTTACTAAGTCTTCAAGCAATTCATGAGAAAAGAAGGCATTCATTAGAGGTGGACAAACTATTTCAATCAAATCAAGTTGCAAATAGTTGAATGGGATCTAATGAACATTATGAGAAACAGGATACCAAAGGAAAATTTTATGCATTTGAATCCAGAGCTCTGAGACATAAATCAAGACTGGATTTTGTCTAAGTGGCAAAGCCACTTTTAAAAAAAGGGCAGAGGCCCTGGATCAGGGAAATTAACAATTCTGTTTTAAATGATGAAATTAGTTTAGAAAAATAACAATCAAGTCCATGATAATGTTGTGATGTACATAACAAAAGATTAATATGAGAACTTCATGTAATAAAGATGGGAATGAGAAATACCACAATTTGATATTTGAAAAACAAAGCCAAAAAACTCAAAGATTGCTTTGTAAGTGTAGAAAAGCATCTAGAGAAAATTGATTCAACTCTTAACAACAGCAATAATCTGGATGGATTCATTTCAATTAAAATTTTAATTATTTGTTTGAATTATTGAAATTTGCACTCATTGTTTCTTGTCAACCAATTGTTTCTCACTCTATAAGGCACATGCAGACTAATGCCAATATGAAATGGTAGTCTATTTAATTAGTAATTAAAACATCTCATGATTAGTGACTTAATATTTGAACGATATAAAAATGGGTCTCATGTCATAATATTATGAGTGTTTCACAAGTAATAAGTGTTTTAAACTTACATTTTTAAAAAGCTCAACGTAATCTGGTCATGTTTGTTTTGCCTTATAGAATTAGTATAGTTCAAATAGTCAACAATGTTTGTGCTTTCTGTTTGTAAGGAAATATACATAATGTAGTTTATATCTGGGTCAACAGTTAATCCCATTCTTCTGTCTTTTTAGATGCTGACTCAAAAATTTGTTACCAATGGCCTTGGAAAAATTCAGCACATGGATTTTTTACATTTCAGTTCTCCTTGTTATTGCCACTATGTATACAGTTGCATTTGTAAACAGAAAAGAGTTATCAGTACATGAAGTGCTCACTAACTTGGCTTATGACAATATCACAAAAACCATCTTTATTGGAGGTGAAAATGTGCTATTGAAAGCATCAGAAAATTTAGCAGAACACAAAAGGCAAGCCACTGGGCCCAACCTGGATTATGTAGATTGTTATCATGACCTGGGTGGAACTTGTGCTGGGGAGAATAGAAATAATGTGAACAAACTGCTGCTGATAGACAGTAGTAAAAGACGTCTTATAGTCTGTGGAAGCTTCAATCATGGAGTTTGTCAGATACGAAGTTTAGACACACTAGAAGTAGAAACAAATGGCACTGACTATGTTGTGTCAAGTGTACCCTTACAAGCAGAAGCACTGATAACACCATCTGTGAAAAGTTCAGGAACACGTGCAATTTATGTTGCAACTTCTTGGGACAAGAAATATTTTAAAAATCCTTTGAATTTCTTAAACCCAGCTTTATCAACTCGTGTTATTGATGAGTTAATGAATATCTTTAAACCTGTGAAGGATGATAGCTCTAAAAGCTATATTCAGTACAAAGAAAATGTAGTATATTATGCAAAATTTATTTATGCATTTTCAGCTGGTATTTTTAATTACTTTGTGTCTGTGCAGCAGACCACTGAATCTTATAAAAAATGTAATGGTGCATGTTCAGTTGATCAAGCAATATTCAAGACATTTATAGTTCGTGTCTGTCAAGAAGATGAAGTCTATGCATCTTACATGGAACTGCCACTTGACTGCAAAGGGTCAAATGGAACATCTTTCAACATAGCACAGTCCGCTTATCTCACAAAAGCTGGAGATGGCCTAGCAGTTGATGGATCTGAAGATGTGCTGGTTGTTACATTTTTCAAGGCTGACCAAGGTTGGAGTGGACCTTCGCAAAGCTCTGCTGTGTGTATATTTTCAGTAAAAGAAATCAAGACAGCTCTGGTGTCCAACCTAAAGAACTGTGTGAATAACGCTCCTGACGAAGAGATTAGCCTTCCATGGTTTCCAACACATGTTTTGGCATGTGAAAAGGAGGTAAGTACCCATAAATATACAAATAAAAAGGTTGGAAAAGTTTTAATTTTAATTTAATCATGATTTATATCACAATATACAGAGGGCATCAACAAACAAAAATTTAAACAATTTGATTCATTATTAATTGTTTACTAGATGTTAGCTCAGGGAAGGTGAATAATTGAAAGAAACTATTCTTCAATCAGTGACGATATTTTTTGGTGAATATGAAAGAGGCTGAAAAGGGGAAGTCAACTGATGTCCCTAACATAATGAATTGGTCAATTGAATTTGCCCTACACCTGGCTTATGTATCTACAGTGTATATTAGGTAAACATGTATTCCAATTTCTTCTCACATAGCACATAAAGTAACAGCTTTTGTAGTGCCTCAAAGTCCTGTGGTACCTTTTGCTCACTTGTAAAGCTTCCCCATTCTAGAGTTTAACAAAATGTTACTCATTTTCTTTTCACATTTGTATATGAACATGGGACAAGTGGATATATTTTACTGAATTCATAAAGGAAACAAGATTGATAGACTACTATGAGCATCAATTTAAAATTGTGTTTTTGTTTTTTTTTTTTATAGCAATCTACTCCAACAATAACAGAGAATTTCTGTCCAACTAGCACGTTTTATGCCTATCATCCATTTCGTGGAAAAACGCCTTTGACTAAAAGATCTGTGATGCAATATGAGAAAGGAATGTTAACTGCTGTTGCTGCAATGCCATATTACAATCATACAGTTATTTTTGCAGGTACTGACAGTGGTCAGCTTCTCAAGGTAATTAAATTTAATTGTCAACAATTATTGAATGTTTTGCAGTGTTAAAAGGGGTGGAGGGCTTAATCAAGGAGAGCCACATATTCATCAAACAAATTGAAATTGTTTCCAATAATGCTGCGGTCACAGTGTGTAATGTTCAGGAGTTCGCTTACAGTTTGCTTACAGTTTGCGTAGTTTGTTTGTTATCCTAAATTTTCTCACCCCCGTTCTCACTCTCAGTCAATCAGTACTCGAGTCTACATCTCCTGGGGCCTTGGGCGTGGACTTGGAGGCCTGGACACTACACAGTGTACTCCAAAACAATATTTTAATATATTGCCTGTGTTTGTTTCCAGTTGTTATACATGTTGGTTCTTGTTTCTTAATAGCCTACTGGTGAGTTTGGTCAGCACAAAAGGCAGATTGCAGACGGCAGACCATGATTGCACAACACCCAGGAAGTTGTAAGATGACATGTGCTCATGTACCAGACGAAAAAACAGTCAATATTCTCAGTCTGCATTTTGTACCCAGTCTGCAGTCTGCAATTTGTACCTAGTCTGCATTTTGTACGTAGTCTGCAGTCTGCAGTCTGCATTTTTTACTGACCACTTGTGAGTTTATGTATGCCAGGGAACTGGTACTGAAATAAGGCACCAAAATGAGGACGGTGCTCACTTGGTGGCATGAAACACAAAATAAAAAGTTTAAACATGTTTTTGTGTTTTTACAATATAGATGCAATCTAAGAAAATGAATAAAAATGACATTTTCACCATTGGTATTAAAAACAGTGATAATTCTTGTTATGGTATTCAAAAGACACTGCTGACCTTTGAATGAAAAACTTGCTATTGTTTTTTTACATTCACCAAAAAGTTTTCTGTGGAAGATGAACAACAGCAAGTGGACCCTTACAGTGAGTTGAAAATCAGCTCTGATGAAGTGCGTCGGATTATAGTAACCAGTAACCAACAACATTTGTACATCCTCAGTAAACACAAGGTACAATGTAACTGAATACTGAGTGTCTAATCTTCAATCAAATGGAATGCTTATGCCTGTATGTTTTAACCATGGATGCAAATATCCCTAATAGAAATCATGGTTGAACATGAAAGATGTCAAACAAGTTTATCAGAAATCCTGTAAAACTTTTTAAATTTACTTAATTATAAGTATTAAACAATAGTCCATTTTACAGTTGCGTGCTTGGTTGCCAAGCCTTTGAACAGGAGTGAGGCTAGAGATGACCTTGTTATGATACAAACCTTGCTGCCTTTCAAATGTAAATCACTTTGTTATCATGCTAACTAGATACAGGTCTCTATCACAACAAGGTCATCTTTAGCCTCACTCTGAATCAAAGGCTTGGCAACTAAGTACACAACTGTAAAATGGCCTATTAGAATTGACCACTTTCATAAATGGCTGCTGGATTAATATTCTTTTGTTTAAATTTAAATTAGCCTTTCTGGCCTCGCTTGAGATAATGTATTCTTTTGAATTTTGTACTGGAGAACGACGCCAGAAAGGCTAATTTAAATTTAAATAAAAGAATATTAATCCGGCAGCCATTTATGAAAGTGGTCTATAAGTGTACAGTAATGGGAATCATTGTTTTCCCCTTCTTATTTAAATTGTAGCCATCCAATAAGTCTGATTTACCTGTATGACTTTGCTTCACATCTTCTATTCTTGTTCAAAATGATGCAACATATGACTCATGAGATACTTGAAATACCCCATACTAGGTAAGTAAAGATAATAATTCTGTGAGTGATTAAATTTGATTTACTAAAGGTGACAAAATTACCTGTTGAAGACTGCAGTACTTCTGAATCTTGTGATAGATGCACAAAACCTAATGACCCATTCTGTGGCTGGTGTACATTGTACAAGAGGTAATTTTACATACATCTTGAAGGAGGTTGAAAACTTGTTTTATTTCTCCAATTTGCAATGTTTTTTGTTTGTTTTTTCTCTTAAATAGTGTTATTCTTTTTTAACTGTATATCATAAACTTGGATTAATTAGTTGCAGTGCAAGCTTGAAAGGGTGTAAGGGTTACAAATGTACTGTCAGTGATGTGAAAAGGAAGCTGATAAGAATCTATTTTAGGAATACATTGTACACTTAAACAACATGTTTTTGTGAAAGTGTAGTGTGATCATCCATGTGAGTGTAGTCTTGAGAAGGACTGTTGTCGGTGGTGGTGACTGATGTTTCAGTAAAGTTAGGTCAACCTAACTTTACCGATGGATCAAAACAGACCAATCATGACAGACTTACGCCACTTGAGTCTTACAGCCAATAACATCACGGCAAAACTGTTGTCGAAACGTCAGTCACCACTACCGACAACAGTCCTTCTCAGGACTACACTCACCTGGATGATCACACTACACCTTTACATGTTGTCCCTGGGTTCAAACTATTTACCGCACATCATGAATGTATGGGAAATTGCTATAAAAATGTGAATTTTAAAAATTTGCAGTTTGATGTGTTTGAAAGATCTTGTTGTTCTTTTGCAGATGTTCTCAGAAGACTAGCTGCCCTAGTGCTGATGCACATCCACTGCGATATGTGACAGAGCCATCCAACTGTCCACTATTTGCCTCTATCAGTCCTGAAAAAGTTCCCCATGGTCCAAGTATTGAAGTGTGTGAAGCAACTGAAAGATACAGTAAACATTCATGGGCCAATTTGTTTGAATTTTTTTTCATGTCAAACTTAGCAGCATTAATTTAATGATAGTTTCCAAGAAAAATTTTGGTAAAATCTTGCAGCGCACATGACAGGCTTTGCATTGATAAGTGATTTTGACACGTTATCAACTTCAAAATCCCCAAATTATCAATTTTGCTTTAGTTACTCTCATAATTTCAGTCAACCCTCATTGATTCAGTGATACATGTAGATAATATAGAAATGTCTTTTTTCTTGTCAAAGCTGACCGTAAAGGTATCCAATGTGCCACCATTAGCAGGATTGAAGTGCTTTGTAAATGGGAAAGAACAGAAACCAACAACTGTGGGCCCAGGAAATGAACTAAAGTGTCAAACACCACCGGAGAAAGATTTGCCAAGTATTACAAGTGATACAGGTACAAAATAATGTATATATTTTTGTATTTAAGCTATTAAATAATTGGCTAATTACAGTACAACACACTACTTCAACCTGAGCCAACCAATTCTTAAGACAGTACCATTTTAAAACCAAATAATTGGTTGGAGTTTCTTCAATTTTTGATCTTTGTTATTGCACAAATATATTGATAATATATATATTATTTTCTTGTCTTCTCCTCATTTGTCTTTGTAAATTATATAGCAAGTGATTGTGAACAAAAAGAATTAAAATATCAAAAGAAAAAAAAGAGACTGAAAAGGATGAAAAGTATATCTTGTCTGCTTGACTGATTTTCCCTCTCTCGATGATTGCAGCCAAATAAAGAAAAAAATTATCAGTGACGGGTTTAACTTAGTAATAAAATAATGTTTTTAAAAAAATGGCACAACTTTTTTTCTTGGTGGAAACATATTTCTTTTGCAGTGGGAGCAGTCTCAGGTGGGGAAGATTTGTATAAGCTAGTTGGTTTCATCAATCCCCAGGTTTATTCTTCTTTTTAGATTTTGGAGTAAACAACGTATTGTATTTTACTTCAAGGTGACGTATGGGTGGATCTTGCCCTCTACTCTACTGAGTCGCAGCTGTTATTCCTTGTTAAAAAGCTAGCATTTTATAGCTGTCCTGCAATTAAGGGGTGAGCATGTTGTCCAATGTGACATTCAATTTTGACATCAGACTCATAGCCCTACATGCATCTAATAGTGTAGAGGTTGACTTAAATTCTCTGGAAAACAACAAACTATAAGAAATTGAACTGTTAGTGCTTTCAACTATTTGTTCTCTGAAATGAAAATTATGGTAGTTGCAGAAACTTTGTTCAAGAGATTTGCACTTTTTTAGGCTGGGTCTCTCTAAGGCTTTGAGGATTACTGTAAAAGCTCGCAAATAAGCTGCACTTTTTTTTCCAAAAATCATCACTAGAAATTGGGGGTGTGGCTTATCTGCGGGAACATTTGAAAAAGTGCCTGGTCACTAAGCTCTGAATGTTCTGCTCACGTTTTTGTTGTTATGCAAAAAATCTATGGAAAAACTGTGTTGAATGAAGAAATTCCAGTCAGCAAATACCAGAAAACGACCAATCTTATGTGAAAGTTGGTAGAAACAATGTTCATTATAATAAAAAAGTGCTAAAATTGAAGTAACTGAATGTGAGTAATTATATAACAGACAAGTAGATGAATAAAATATTTACAGAATGATGTAATACAAAAGCGGGTACTAATTACAGCGGGACAACAAACTTGATATTAAAGGTGTGAACTAAAATGCTAGAAAAGTGTTATAATGCTGTAATTGTTTGTTAAGTTCAGGTTTGATCTTGTTTATATTAAAAAAGCTAAAACTCAAAGAAGCTTTTTATGTAAATAAGATCAAACCTGAACTTAACAAACAATTACAGCATTATAACACTTTTCTAGCATTTTAGTTCACACCTTTAATTTCATGTTTGTTGTCGCGCTGTAATTAGTACCTGCTTTTGTATCATATCATACTGTAAATATTTTTTTCATCTACTTGTCTGTTATATAATTACTCACATTCAGTTACTCATTGATTGAAAATGGCATAAGCATGCCGAAACATGTCTTTAAAAAAAGTTGCATATATCTTACAATATTTATCCTACTTGCTACTACTACGACCTTATTAAAATTGATTCAGAAGTATTTTCCATACAATGTAAATGATGAGTTTGCGTTCAATGAACAGTGGATGAAGAAGACTTCTCAAGACTCTACTTTGGATTTCTTTTGATTTCTATCAAAAAGCTTTTTTTCAAACATTTGAGCTGCAAAATTCAGGGTGCAGCTTATCTGTTAGTGCGGCTTATCTGCAGGCTTTTACGGTATTTAGTGAGTTCATTTTTACAGTTTCTTTCATCCTCAAATGTCATGCATACCTTCACTACTTTGTGCAACCACTAATGATTGCACTATTTCTCTTTTGACACACATGATCTACCTGTGTGCTGACCTCCATCTTATGAATAAATCTCTTTGAAATTGTATGTGTAAGCAGGATTACCACCATATGAAATTTTTCTTTAGCTCCATTCAAGAGGTCGATCCCAGTAAGCTACTGAGTATCCATATGTTACGTAATTACTAAAAGAAGGATTGACCTAAAACCACCTACAACCATCTAAAACCACCTACAACCACCCACAACCACCACCTACAACCACCTTCAGAATACTATTGTGTGACAATTTGTGACAATTTAAATGCACACCAGAAATGTTGTCGCATGTCTCGCATGTCATGACCAGGGAAAAACACCAAGAGAATTTTTTACACGTAGTTACTAAAACAAGGAATGACCTACAATGAGCTACCATGGGAACAAGGAATGACCTAAAATGATCCACAATGATTTACAATGACCTACAATGAGCTACAATGACCTGCAGGGAGCTATTATGAGTGTTACGAAAAATTGTGGCGTGGCTTGCGTGACTTTCTAGCCCCATGATGGTGTGATGGCCTTTTTGTTTTGCTGTCTAAAAATATCAATGAGTTAAAGGTGTTGGCTCATAGTCTCGCGGTGCTGTGATACGTGACCTTATTAATGGTTTTGATATGAAAATATCAATGAGTAAAAGGTGTTGACAGGCCAAATATGACTCATAGCCTCATGATAGTGTAAAATTATGGGAGGCTTGTTATATAAGACCCTTAAAGACATCTTAAGCCAAAGGTTTTTGCATTTTTTTTATCATTATCGTCATTAGACATGTCTCATTATAATACACTGTAAATTCATCTCCAAGCTAGAAATTCTGTTATCAAACACGTTACGTTAATGCACATGTCTCCTGTTTTTTTTGTTTTTTTTTTTCGCCTTTTTTCTAAAATCTTCATTTACTTCATTGCAGGGATCTTACAGTAGCTCACTGTAGGTCATTGTAGGTCATTGTAGGTCATTCCTTGTTTTAGTAACTACGTGTAAAAAATTCTCTTGTTTTCCCTGGTCATGACATGCGAGACATGTGACAACATTTCCGTTGTGCATTTACATTGTTACAAGTTGTCACACAATAGTATTCTGAAGGTGGTTGTAGGTGGTTTTAGATGGTTGTAGGTGGTTTTAGGTCATTCCTTCTTTTAGTAATTATGCCATATGTTATTTATTTGACTATTATTCAATCAGGTGGTACATGTACATAACGTATGTTTAATCCTATAAAGTAATAAATTTCACATCCATTTGGAGGAGACAGTGTCAATTATATAGGTATAATGGGCACTATTACTTATCATGATACTATCAACAGATTTTGTAAAAGTTTCCTGAAGCCTGAGTGCTAGGATATTATCTTAGCTTCTTTTTAGCACATTTGCTTGTGCATCCCATGCCTGAGAAAAAGATTTGCTTCTTTCATGTACATTTGTGGAAAAAACATTGTGATTTAACTGCAAATTCATGTGATTTAGATGCATAAATTGTGCAGAAGGAAACTACTCTTGCAACTGGTGCACATATCTTGGGAGATGCACCAGTAACAGCAGTGTGGACTGTCAAGGGGAATTTATAATGCCTCCACAGGTATCTATCAATACTGCATAGTGTACAGTACTGAGCAAGAAACATTTCTCATATGGTCTTGTTTTAGCGTCTTAAATAACATCTTGCGAAAATTCAAAACAAACCTTTTTTCGATACTTACATTTTCATAACTCTCAATAAAGAAACGACAACTTTAAATTTAAATTTACAAGACATGTTTTGGCATTCTCGTGTCATCTTCAGTTGCAAATGAGCTATTAATGGTTGTACATTTGAATTTATATTAAGGTACGTTACAAATAATAATGTGTCCGGACTTGTGTTACAATTTGAAAATTAGATACGCTTAGAATGAAATTAGCTAGCGCATAACTAGACCAAAAAAAAAAAAATTATAATAATAAATAAATAAATAAATAATAAAAGACAAAAGAAACAACATAATTAAAAGGAAAGAGATAAATCTAGATGCTTCAATTGCTGATTAAGAATGGGTTTTTCCCACTTAATATGCAATGCCTCTTTGATCTTAATTTGGAGTTTTGAGGCGGCAGAATCTAAAATCATGAAACATTCTGTTTCACAAGAGTCAAGACAGGCCCTTGATGATTGCAGGTGTCTATAAATATGTGAAGACTTGTCTGACCAGGGGTTCTCATGAGCTCGTGTACAAATGTGGCTAGTGGTCTCACCAATGTAACTGGCATTACAGCCAGCACATGAAAATTTATAAACGACACGCGAACTTAGACCTAGCAGTACTGAATCTTTCACACTGAACATGTTTCTGAGTTTAAACGTACTGAAGACTAATTTAACATCCAAATCAGATTTACAGTAACATTTGAGTAGTTGTCTTAACTTAGCCTGAGCGATCTTTGAAAACCGGCCAACATAAGGAAGTTTATAATGGTGCGAAGAAGGTTTCCTGGAGTCAGTTGAGTCGTTCTGAGTAAGAGAAGGATTATTTTTCTTAGCTAGATACCTGTAAATCATCCCGTTTATGACCCAAGATGGAAAACAGTTTTTCCGTAACAAGAAAATAAGCTATTTTCATTTTATGTGTATCTAATTTTCAAATTGTAACGTAAGTCCGGACACGTCATTATTTGTAACGTACCTTAATATAAATTGAAATGTACAGCTGTTAAAAGCTCATTTGCAACTGAAGATGACATGAGAATGTCAAAACATGTCTTGTAAATTTAAATTTAAAGTTGTCGTGTCTTTATTGAGAGTTATTGTCACTCTGCTGTCTTTACATCCGTTTGGTTACATTTCATCTTTTAAAAAAAAGTGGATATAAACCAAAAAGAAGATATTGTACACAGCTCTGACTGAGAGAACAATTGCTACTGTTCAATACAGTTGCCTTTCATCATCTATCAAATAAATGTCATCTTACAGTTATGTATGTGACAAAAAGTCTTTAAATTGGGAATTCTGCAAATGAATCACTGGAAAGCATGGTGTAATGGTTGTGCCTGCTACATAATGAATAGGGCGGTATCAAGTTTTTAAAGAAACTGTGGCGCTGAATCCGTGGGAGTAACAAGGTAATTGGGGTTTTATCAACTGAGTTAATGAAAATGTAAATTGGCCATCGTAAAGAGTTTTAAAAGCTGGTGGTTCTAGCATTAGTCATCAGGGCCAATTGAAAGGCTAATACTTGAAACATTTTAAAACCCTTTATGGTGGCCAATTTACAACTCCAGTCGCTGTAAGTACATCCTGGTTGACGATAGTGAATAATTATGTTGTGCTCTTTATAGGAACGAGCTGCTGATTCCAAGGGTTGCCCCCAAATAATAGCTGACAAGTCACTTTTTGTTCCTGCACAAGTTAACACCAGCATTAGTGTGCCTGCTAAAAATCTTCCTCCAGAAAAGGTGTTGTTACATACTTAACAAAATGCTCAAATACAAGAGACTTAAAAGTTCTTATTTATGGCTTTGTTGGTTGTTTTAAGTGGAAACTGTTTGATTTTACCCTTGGATTTGAACAGGCCAAATGTTACAGTTAAACAGCCACTAAATAAAAAGCACTTTAATTCGTCAGCCAAAACTACCTTGCCAATGGTAGCCAATGCCAGCTAATAGAAATGAAGAAAACGTTTTGAGCGAGTAGGTTGAGAAGTCCAAATTAAAATCCAACAAGGATGAAATTAACTGGTCCAATGTACTCATACATTTAATATTTAATTCCTGAGTTTCTCAAATTGCATTATTGATACAATTGCTTTGTTTGATTTTGGGGTAATCATGCTCATAATTTCAAATCAGCCTTAGGCCTTGCTATTACTTCTCAATTACACCTCAACCCAACTCAATCCTATCACCATTACTAAGAATATTTTTACAGTAGGCAAGATAAGATTAAAATCTGTTAGATGTGTTTACACCAGAGGTGTGTCTTTTTGTTTTTATGATGACTTTGTAGCTTCTTTTTGGTTTAGTATGGTTATAGTTAAATAATTCAGTGGGTAGGCTGGTGATACTTTGAATCAATAACTATCTACAGGGTGAATTTCACTCTGAAATTGTTTTCTGTGGTTTGATTGTGGCTATTGTTGTTGTGTGGATAGACTGGCTTTACTCATAAATGTTTGTGAGTTGACTGTGATAGTGTTGATATGACCAGGTTGGTCATACCAGGTTGGCAGGTTGACTCTGACTATTGATTATAAACCATCATAACATAAGTGTACCAGTTTATTAGCTGGTAAAGTGATAGAAAGTATGCATAATCGTAGACAGGCTTCAAGTTCATAAATACTGATGTGAATAAACATCTGTGGGTTGAATGTGACCATAAAATTGATGTTTGTGGAATGACTGACCATGTCACTGTTTGCCTGATAAATTGTTTTGATTTCTGTGGATAGGGTGTTGCCTCTTACAAATGTGTTGTAACAGTTGATGGATCAAGGAAGACATCAGTGGCCTATCGAATTAGTGATACAGAGTTAAAGTGCTCTCCTTTGGAAGTATGTGTATTTATGAAAGTTGTTAAATTGTATTTAGAAGTCATGATATTTAAGTGAATCATGGAAAATTATTCAGTAGTGGTTATTGGAAACAAGTGCCTTAAAGCAAAACTCATATTGTTCTTATGACTCCATAGTTACTCTTGGCATCCATTTCACTTATATTTTTCTGTTAAGTCTGCTGACTAGGATGAAAGGCTTTCATGTTCAGTTCCTGTATGGGGTGCAACTGATAGATTGGTTAAAAATTTAGCATTCTTTTGAGAAGTGTCATGTATTCAACCAACAGCTGAGATTAGTAAGCATTAAATTCTACCTATTGAAGAAAAAAAGGGCCCTAATTAAGACTGTGTATTGTCACACTGCACAAGGTTTTGCACACATATTGTGTATATGAGGCATTTGATAGACATGGTTAAATATATTCTTTGAGGGTGACAAGCCATATTTCATTTCAGTATTTATACATGTAGGTCTTCCTCATAAACTTTGTTGATCCTGGATTTGAAAATTCAACTGCAAAAAAAGACAAAATTGATGAACTGTGTCTCAGTCTTTACTTTGGGATGAATAGAACCCTCACTTTTTTTAAAACAGGATCGGTAACTGACTTCTTGCTGTAAAATAACTTATTAAATGCTGATTGTTGTGCAATAAATAATTATTATGGTTAGGTTGTGGGGAAATGGTAGTAACAAACGTTTACATCCTTTTAAAGAAGAAGATAAAAAATTGAAAAAGAAAATGAAAGACTTGTTAGCATCAGGGATCAACCCAAGGTCAAGAAAAGTGCTTTCCTTTTTGAAAGTTTCCAGAGTGTATTACTTATCATTATGAAAACATGCTTTCAGTGAGTAGAGCTCATGGATGAAACATGACTCTCCCTAACCAAAAGTTTTAAAGTACGAAGTCAGTTTGGTGCACTTGACATCTGAGCCCAGCATAGTTCATTTTGCGAGTTTTGGGGCTGGCAGCCACTTTGATTAATAAGTCTTTGAAGTAATTCTTTAAAGGATCTGTGAACCAGTTTCACTTTATTTTTATTGTTAAGTATTTCTACAAAGCATCCATCAAGAAACAGGAGGTGAAATTAGAAGTGATCTTTAGGAATTCAGATGTCCTGTACACGCCAAATACTTTCAAAGGTAATGTTTATAAAGCTTCATTTTTTATTTGGTTTAGAATACAAATATGATGAAGACTGCCACTCACTATGTAGTAGTGGAACTGTTGTAATCATTACATGTTAAATGAGCCTGACACTTCATTGTGAGGCAAACAATTAAACATTCATTTATTATACTGAATAATTGTTAATTTATTGATTAATGTGTGTGATGATTTGAAAATTGCATTCATGTACAGCAGATGATACTTACAGTACAATACTTAAAAATAAACACCATGATATAAAATTTAAAATTACTCAAACTATGGGGAATACACCATTTTCAAGATTTTTAAAACTTAAGTCTTGGTTACATTCATTAGCTAATTATGCAAAAGGAATAACCATTTATCTACAGTACTTTAAGGTCACTAATAATTATACATGAAATAAATACTCAGTTCTGATCGGTTAAGATAAATGCAATTTTCAGGTAATTCAGTGCAGAAGAGAGTAAATTCAGTGCAAAGAAAGTAACAAACCAGACATTCTGATTGGTCAATAATCAAAGAAACTCAGAATTACAATTTGGAATAAATAAGCACAAGTAAATTTTTTCAAAGACCACAAATTGCACTTGCCCTACGGGCTCAGGCAATTTTGTTAGTCTATACTTGTGCTTATTTTATTCCAAATTGCACTTGAAGTCATGCAATTACCTAGACAAATAGGAAGTGATGGAGATCTACGTTCATTGATTTTTCATGTATTTAGTGACAGGTTGCTATTTCCTACAATTTTTGAAATTAGGATAGCTTTCTAAGTTTGTTTAAGGAAGCCATATGTGATAGGTTGCTCGAAGGAAACAGTAAATTTAGATAGAAACTTCAATAAACCTGTTAGAAATGTTGCCTAAACATCTGTTTTGTTTGCTTTGAATTGAAAACAATGTAAAAGTATGTATTATGTCACCTCTAACTTCAGGCTGAGTAATAGTTTAGAAATATGTTATAATTTGAATATATCAACAAAGTTGAAATGGTAAAATGGCCACCGTTACGATTATAAAAACTGACGTTTCGAGCATTAGCCCTTCGTCGGAGCGAATAGGGAAATTGTGGGTTGTGTGTGCTTTTAAAGGCAGAAAAAGGAGCTACGTGATTGGTGGGAACATGGCAACGAGAAAAACACGAATAAATTAGTGGAATGAAAAGCATTCGTTGATACCTGTGGGATTTAGACTGCCAGTTTGAAAGATGAGCTTTTGTTCAAGAGTTTTCTGGCTTTCCGTGCTACCTAAGTGTAAGGAAAGACTGCAGATTGCTATGTGTTGCTTAGAATGGTTAGGTAAATTAAAATGTCTAGCGACTGGTTTCAGTGTGTCCTTGTCATTCCTCTCCACGTCGCGAAGGTGTTTTCGGAATCGGTCACTTAGTCTTCTGCCTGTTTCGCCGATGTAAATCTTTTTGCAATAAGTGCAAGTTATGCAATAGATTACATTGGCGGAGGTGCACGTGAAGTGATTGGTGATCTTAATGGATCGTTTGGGTCCCGATATTTTCTCAGTGTTGTGAATGAAAGGACACGTTTTGCATCATGCACGAGTGCATTTAAAAGTGCCTGGTTGGTCATTAGTCTGAAAAGAACTTCTGACCAAAAATTGCCTAGGTTTTTGTTGCGTTTGAATGAAATGAGCGGAGGCTGCAAAACCTCCGCTCATTTCATTTCATCAAATTTTGTTGATATATTCAAATTATTTCGTTATCCCCACCGACGCAGCCCCAAACAGTTTCTTTAGAAACTATCAACCTTTAGAAATATGTTAATTTGTTAGATAAAATCTTAATTTTTTCAATTTGCTTTTTTTATAAAATAAATATATTCTGGAATTCAAGTAAGATGGAAACCAAGACTGTGCTAAAAGGGGTGAATTAAGGCCTTAAAGACTAGTCAATACCAAAACAAAACTGTAGTGAGGGACCACTTAAAAAGTGCTGTCATTATGATTGATTTGTACATACCTACATGTATTGCTACTTACTCTTGCTACAAAGTACGTAACTTCAAACTTTTTTCACCTTTGGGTGTAAATTATGTTTAGCACTTAAAAGAGTCGACAATTGAATCAATTTCTGAACATAAATATATATATGTTGAGTTAGAAAAATGCAGACTACACTTTGATTCCATCTTATATTAGGCGCTACTAATTGATCGTTCAAAGGCCCTTTTCTTGGATTTTGTTGGCCCTTTAGGTGTGGATTGGACTCAGAGGCCCTGCCAAGGGATCTTATTATGATTAGTATCATTTAAGGGCCCCTCCAGGGATTTTGTTGCTAATTTGCCTTTTCGGGCTCCAAAGGCCTTGTTTTGGGATTTTGTTACGGTTTACAGTTGTTGTAAAAAGTGGGCCTTCCCTTTTTTAATGCTTGCCGCATTGCTTCTTTGCAATTGATTACGCCACTCATATTAACATAATTATTTAGTATTCTTATCTCTTAGTTTTTAGGGTTTGTTTCTTGTATTTTGTCCATTGCTTTCTTTGTAATTAGGTTTTTTGTTTATTAGCACCAGTTCATTAGTCATTATCTGTAATAACGTAATCATTAGCACTTCGATCCTATTTAATGCTCTTTTTTTATTTCAAAAGTTGTAAATAACTGAAGAAGGTCTCTGACCGAAACGTTTTTTATTAAAATTTTTTATATTTTTTACGTCAGAAGTTGTCCATCCTCGCAATTTTTTAAACTTTCTATATATAAAATTATATATATTTTTTTTTAGTGTTGAGCACTGTAACGGAAATCAAAACGAAGAGTTCTTATATAAACATATAGATATATATGTTTTTTTTTTTAGTGTATCTCTACAAGTGTTGGGTATCCATAACAGACTGTAGCAGCTGTCACGTGGAAGCTGATGCAGATTATCAATGTGGGTGGTGCAAATCTGTTTCAAAATGTGTTGTACAAAAAGCTTGTGGAGAAGGTGGAGCGTGGATTCCACCTACATCACGGTGCCTTACAAAACCCAACATTTCTAAGGTATTACATTCAATTTAATTTTATCTTTTCTTAACTTCTAACATATAATAGTTTTTTCTGATTTTCTATCTATCTTGTATCTGTTGTTGAATGCCATAAATATAGTGGTAACATTTTTCATGGAGGTTTCTTTGTTTAGTATCAAGCAATGTAAATGGTTGCTAACAATTAAAGGCAGAAGCAAAATGTTTCCGTCATATAATTTCTTATTTTTTCCTGCCATCATTTCATGGGGCCCTTTCTTCAATTTTAAAGAGAAATGCTGTAATGAGTTCGTTTTTATTTTTTTAACATGTCTTTAGGTATGGCCATTAACTGGTCCAGTGACTGGAGGAACAGAGATAGAAATCCATGGATCTGACCTTGGAAAAAACTTTGATAACATAAAGGATTCTGTCATGGTGGCAGGCATGAAATGTTATCCTGACCAAACCAAATATCAACCCTCAAAAAGGTAAATAACAGAAATGTCTATTAAAACTAAGCAATCTTTTGTTTCTGAGACTTTCATGCCTTGTTGTCTATTGGACACTCAACATGCCAAGTATGAAACCTGGCCTTATTCAAAATTTGTTATAATTCATAGAAATAATGTTGACATAGTGAGCTTGTACTCTTAAATGATTGAATGCTCTGTGCATATTTTCTTTTTTGCAGGATTTTTTGTAACACATCAAATAGTACTGGACCTTTGAGTGGTCCAGTTTCTGTGAAGGTCAATAAAATCGAAGGAAAGTCAAAGCAGCTTTTTTCCTATCAGGTCTGTTGAAAAAATAAACACTGCTATTTTTATAGTAGAGTTTACCAGGGTCTCTATGATCACTAATGGCTGTGGTATGTATACTACTAAGTAGAATGGACTTATTTTTTGGCATACAGCTGTTTGAGCACAATTTTTGTAACACACCTTCACAAGTTTCTTTCACTTAGTTGGGTTTTTCACAACCAGTTAATATTGTCTTTGGAGCATGGCTGTTTTCCCAATCATTTGGAGAGTGGTTTAGAGTTTAAGTTGAAGTAATTTATTTAGATATGATTAACAGTTCATATTTGTTTCAACTTTGTAGCTAACACATCTGAATAGGGTCCAAATGATGAAGATCAAAGATCTTGATGATTATATTCTTTGTATGCAATCTCCTGTTACATATGAAAAGATTCCGTTTTGAATTTGCTGTGGTAGATTGTCTCCCAGTTAATCACAGTTGGGTATTAGGAAGGGAAAGAAAATATCAAACATTTGGCTATGAGGGCCAATTTGTTTCTGTAAGTCATACCTTTGCCATAGTGTGAAAGTTTTACCCTCAAAATGGTGCAGATGAATGCTGCAAAGGAAAACCACTGTTCTTTTGTGGTTAGAAGTAGATGTTAAACTGAGCATTGTAATTGTTCTTGCTCTTTAGTGGTTAAAACAGCCTGGCAACTTACTTTGATTAAGGCCATGGGTTCTACTAGCATTTTCTTTTTGTGTGTATTTGTCCATGGATATTTGGCATATGAAATTAACCTCAGAAATTTTGGTCACACTCACTAAACTTCTATCCAATGGTAGAGGGTTGATGACCACGGTCAAAGTGTCCTTTATAACAACACCTACTCAACCAAGCACTGGGTCATCATATATTGCTAAGAAATTATGTCACAGTTTCTATAAAACTTAAATGTACACAATCTTGCCTCATTAATGAGTTCTCCAGGTATCTTAGGAACTTATGAAAGATGGGTATTGAAAAAGCTGGTATTTGTGGTTAGAAAGATCTATACTATAATCCTTGAAGTAAAACTGTGTTCAATTTTGTCAAAATTAAACTTGTCGCTAATTGCTGAGCTTGGGAAAGCTGGTGCCGTAAAAGTTAGCAGGGAAGGAGCCCGGGGAATTCCAGGCACCACTTGCAGGTCTCCATGGTAACCTGGCAAGCGGGAACCACCCCGGCAGCAGCTGCTAACAGACACCGTCACACCGAAACTTGTCCAGTGGAGATACTTGCAACTTACCATACCCATTACTTACCTCTGCGGTTGAAAATGCCCTTTGGCAGGGAAGGGTGGGGCTAATGAATCTGCTAAAATTTGCTGAAATGGGCAACGATCACAATGATCGATTGCGAGCAAGGCTAGCGTGGTTTGCTCCTTCAAAATCTAGGGGGAACCCCGTAGAGCCTGTGCGAAACTATGCGGAACCGCTGGCTGCATTAGCTTGAGGTTAACCTTGCCTAAATTATATTTAGCCACATTAAATGTTAACTTGTATGTTAAGTTGCATTTGGCAGTAGCATGAGTTTCAATCCTTATTGTGCTGCTAATTTAATTAACAACACAATTCTTTCATGTTTTCACTTGTTTTCATGTTTTCACTTGCCATCAATGTCTACTGTATATGTATAAGCTATTCTTAACTGCTTTGTTCATGTATAAGAAATGTCTTTCTATTCACCCCTAGATCCCAGAGCCAATAGATTTTAATCCCAAGAAGGGTCCTAGATCTGGAGGCACAACTGTAAAAATAGCTGGTCTGAAAATGAATACAGGGAGACACATTACAGCTATGGTTGCTGGCCGAAAGTGTGTTGTTGACAGAGCTAAGTAAGTTCTCCTATTCACCTGTAGGAACAACTGTAAGAAAAAATGATCAGTTTCTCAAGTGGTTTGTTTGCACAGAATTCAGTATTTTTTTTTATTATTTAAAGGGAAAGAGGACACTTATAATAAGATACTGTTGAACATTTAAAAGCATATGGTCAGTGGGTGTCAGTACTAATGATTATATTACAATCTCAAAGAGCAGAATTTACCTTAACCCTTTCACTGCAAACAATTTTTTCACCCTGTGTGTGTCAGTAGTGCATTTTGTCAGTTGTTTTGTCATGTCTCTGATTGTTTGATTGTTTTACAGTATGTAGGGAAGTATTCATGCAAGTACAGCTGTACTATGTTTTAGGGTGTGCTGAGTAAGTCCTATTAGCATATGAGAAATCTGAAACAGGAAGTACTTAGTACGTCCTTGTAGTAGTGAGGGGGTTAAAATGTCTTAGCATTTTAGGTGATACTTAGGATTGCCCCTTGGTTCTATTTTTGTGATGTTTTGCTGGGGGTTGGACTACAATGGTCCATCTGTTATGTTTTGTCAACAGGGTGACAAATAACAGCATATCGTGTACAATTAGCAGAGCATTTAGTAGAAGGAAAAGAAATGCAGTAAATGCCAGTACAGGTGTCACAGTATCATTTGACGGTTTTACTCCAACTGGTCCAAGGGGAATATTTGTATTTACTCCTGATCCTACAGTTACATCTATTGAGCCAGATGAAGTTTTTTTTGGGTAAGTTTTTATTTGGCAGCGAGAGATCACACAGCCCTTTTAGAGTATTTCAGTTCCTAACTATATCATCTTTGTGATAAAATGTACTTTCTTCATCAGCTACAGTATGACACATTGTTGGGCCATGTCTTCTTCTTCTCTATATTTTTGAAGGGCAAACCCTAGTCATGCAACGTGTAATACACAGAAGTGTGACTATGCAGTAAGCATCTCTTTCAAGAAGTGTTGAGCTCCAAATCTTTTCTCCTTGTAGTGGAGGCCTGATGTTGCGCATCAGTGGCACCAATTTGGACACCATTCAGAAACCAAGAATGTATCTCGCATATTTTTCACCCAATGGAACTACTAAATTGAATATCACTGTTCAGGTAAAAGCTGGTAAACTTTATTTTAAATTGATGTCTCACATAAATGTAGGTACGTATGATGCATGATCCTTGCAGTAGAGAGCGCTATTTATGCAATAGTGAAAAATAATTTGTCGCTATTGCATAAATAGCGCTCTCTACAGTGAGGATCGTGCATCATACATATCTATAACCGCAGTTCAAAATATATGAACTTCATATATCCATCGTATAAATATAGGTGTAGTTAATTCAGCCTCACAATTGTAAGGGTCAGGCACACCTTTTTTCAACATTTTTACAGCCAGAAATTGTACAGGAACTCAAATTTTAGTAAATAAAGGCTGATAGTTTCGAAAGAAACTGTTTGGAGCTGCGTCGGTGGGAGTAACGAAATAATTTGGATATATCAACAAAGTTGAAATGGTAAATTGGCCACCGTAATGATTACAAAAGCTGACGTTTCGAGCGTTAGCCCTTCGTCGGACCGACGAAGGGCTAACGCTCGAAACGTCAGCTTTTGTAATCATTACGGTGGCCAATTTACCATTTCAACTTTGTTGATATATTCAAATTTTAGTATCTTGACTTCAACTTGTTCCACCGTTCATGCCACAAACATTGTTGGTTGGCCCATTTCTCCACCCATTTCTCCTGAAAGTATGAAACACAGGAGTGTTTAAAGCAGGACATAGAAGGACATCCAAATGAGATTATTAAAGTACTGAATTGTTATGATATTTTATTATTCATAGGAATGTGAATCAAAAAGCAGCACATTGATGGAATGTCTAAGTCCAAAAGTACCAGATTTTGTGGGAAATGTGTCAAAAGTGCAGGTTCAGTTTTTAATGGATGCTGATATACCATTGCGTTCAAACTACACAAGTTTAACAATGATTCCAAATCCATTCTTTGAGCATTTTGAAGATAATCTCTTTGTGCTGAAGACAGAAAACCTTATCCTTGAGGTATGAGTTACAAAGTCAGTTTATAAGAATATGATTTTGTATCTACCCACTTTACATATAATATGATTATGATTCTTCCCTACTTATCAACATCAGAATGAGTGCAATAGTCTTTTCAGTTATTTGTGCAGGTTGATTTAAAGTTGTATGACATTGGAGGAAGCTATGTGTATAATGTTTCATGGCCAACTTTTTTAAAATTCCATGCGACCATCTTTATGTGTACTCATTGCGTGTATTTTGTATTTTTTATATACAATGTAATGGCTTACTGTAATTTGCAAAACAAAACAAAATAAATATATGTTATTAGTGAAAACTAGAAATCTGTAATTTACAAAATAAAAAAATTGTTACTGATTTGCAAAATAGAAATTGCTTAATGATTTGCTGAACAAATTGAAATCTTTAATTTGCAAAATAACAATTTATAATTTGCATAGTGTTCTCTGTGAAATTGCCACTATGTGAATAAATCAATGTGTCAAAAAATTCATGCGAGTGCCGTCATGGCTGCCTGGGCATCATCGATGCTCATTATTTTATTGTTAATTCTTACTTCAAATGTTATCGAAGACTACTCTGTACGAGCTACTAGATTATTTAACCAACCCGAGTACACTCTAGAGGGGAGAAAACTCCAAGTGAGCGTTCTCCGGCGTGTTTTTGCATCTAAATTTGCTCTCAGGTGGCCAGCTCGTAGTTTCTCAAAGCACGGATGTTTGTGTCTAGCTCTTCTGTGTAGTCTCTTCATTGTGGACCTCACAGTCCACTGCGACGTGTCTAACAACCCTAGGCCAATCTTATGGAGTCATTGGAATTACAACAGTCTTCGCTGCAGTTCTTCTAAGAACAATTATCTTGCAAAGGAAGACAAGGTTATTAAATATTCAAGATCACAACTTTATTCTCTTTGAAAACAAAGTCTCTCACAAAACCCTCACATTGCCTTGGACCTGAAGACAAGTGGGCTTTTTCACAGCTGGGGAATGAGAGCAGGACTTAAAGTGCGACAAAGAACCATTAGAGAACAACCAATTCTATTGAAACTAGCTCCTTGAAATCCCACTTGCCTTTGCTGACTAAGTTGCATGACAACATCCGTGACAAGAATTTGCTTCGAAAGATTCCTTACGCAAAAATCTACGACCTCCCCATTGTCTTGTCTACCAACTTACAAGCACTATGAAATAAGACCGACAAATTGCGACTCATTGCATTGCTCAACAAGGCTGATGTGGTTTGTGTAACGGAGTCCTGGTTATCGCCCCAGACTGATGACTTACTAGTTGCTTTGCCTGGTTATAATTTGATTCGAAGGGACGGTGAAAGCGGTAGTGGTGGGGGTGGTGTTTGCATATATCTCAGGACTTTCTACCCTTGCAAGAGGCTGGTTAACTGTGAAGATCGGAATATCGAGTCATTGTGGATAATGTTAAAACCGTGTAGCCAACCAAGATCTGTTGCATGCATTATATTGTGTGTTATTTATCATTCTATGGCCAATGGTGAAATGGAGAATGCAGCGTTGTGTGATCATGTTCAGACAAACCTTGATACCTTAATGCACTGGTAATCATCACTGGATACTTTAACCCCACGTCAACCACGTTTAATATGAAAGATCTGACCCATGTGAATAACATCGAGCAAATGGTGAAATTTAAAACCAGAGACTCGGGTACCTTGCACTAGTTTCTGACTAACATGCCTAAATTATTTGATCTCTCTCAACTGCCAAAGATTGGTACTTCGGACCACTTTACCATCCTTGCTAGATGTGTGACACCCTCTCTGAACTCTCATATTAATAGAAAACTGCGGGTCAGAGATGTGAGAGAAAGCACCTGGCGACTCTTTGGTAGATGGATGTTAGAGAAGGACTGGGTCCATGTTCTTGAAGCGACCCCGTGTAACGAAAAATTCCAGCTTTTTTCTTCGGAGTTAAAAGGGGCTATTGAGCTTTTATTGCCATGGAGAATTGTTAAAATCAATAGTTCAGATAGACCCTGGATAACAAAGAGGTTAAAGTCATCCATTAAAAAGTGGCAAGAGGCCTTTATTAAGCATGGCAAGGACTCTAGCACCTATAAGATGTGGAGGAATTCTGTCCAGAAAGAAATTAAGTCTGCTAAACATCTCTACTATAGGAATAAAGTTGCTGATCTCGAGTTTGATCACTCGTCTAATAAGAATTGGTGGAATCATATTAAACGCTTGACTGGAAAGGATATTAAGCAGGATTGGTATTATCAATTCTTGGATCGAAACTGCTCGGATTTGCTCTCCCTCTCAAATAAGGTAAACAATTTTTTTTACCAGTTTGACAGATCATTTTACACCTTTAGAACCTCTAGTCTTGGCCCCTCAGGAAGTTCCCCCTGAATTCTTGGTATCTGAGAAGAAAGCCTTCCAGGCCCTCTCATCTGTGAAGATCGGCAAAGCTATTGGCCCTGATTGCATCCCAAACAGGGTATTGAAGGAGTTCACTCAAGAACTAGCACCAGTTGTCCAGGATATTTATAACGCATCCCTGATCGAGGGTTATTTTCCTGATGCCTTGAAGGCCTCATTGCTGTACCCAATCCCTAAAATCTCACCCCTGCAGCAGATGGAGAGCAATTTGCGGCCCATCGCTCTGACATGCACTCTTGCTGAGGTGCTTGAGGGATTCACACGGGACTGCTTGATTACACAAGTGTCTCATCAGATCGACCCTCGTCAGTTTGCTTGTGCAGGACATTCCACTACTAATGCGTTAGGCTATTTGCTACAGGCTGTACGTGAGGCAGTGGATACAGGGAGTTGTAGTGCTAGGCTTTTCTTTGCTGACTACTCTAAAGGTTTTGATATGATTGATCACAATGTGCTAATTGATGAGCTAAGGAACATGCAGTAATAATAATAATAATAATTTATTTCTTATATAGCGCTACTTACAATAACAGATCAATAGGGCTTTACAACTGATATCTCTAAATATTAAAATTTCATCTAATTAAAAAATAAATAGATAAATAAATAATAATTACATATTACAGTTAAATTGGCTATATAGAATCCATAATTTATCTACCATTAAAAGGTTTGCCTAAAAAGAAAAGTCTTAATTGAATTCTTAAAAATTTCTACAGATCGAATATTGCGTAGTTGCAATGGAAGCTCATTCCAGTTAACTGGATAATTGCCTTTCTGTGTAACAGGACTCAGGCTGTGAGGATTGAGAACATTATACCTGAGTGGAAAACTCCCAAGGGCGGTATACCACAGGGCACTAGGTTAGGAGTCATTTTGTTTACAATCTGACAAATAATTTATTGCACTCATGGAACCTTAGAATAAAGTTTGTGGATGTTACCACAGCCCTTGAAATAATCCCCAGGAACAGTGCCAGCCTACTCAATTTTACGTATGATGCATGATCCTCGCAGTAGAGAGCGCTATTTATGCAATAGCGAAAATCAGACCTGAAAAAGATCAGGCCAGTACGGGATTCGAACCATTGACCTCTGCGATACTAGTGTAGCGCTCTACCAATTGAGCTAACAAGCCAACTGGGAGCAGGCCGTTAAGTTGATTCGTAATAAACCCGTGATAATAAATCAGATACAATTAATATATGAAAGTTCATATATTTTAAACAGCAGTTATAGATACGTATGATGCACGATCCTCGCAGTAGAGAGCGCTATTTATGCAATAGCGAAAATCAGACCTGAAAAAAATCAGGCCTGTACAGGATTCAAACCACTGACCTCTGCGATACTAGTGCAGCGCTCTACCAATTGAGCTAACAAGCCAACTGGGAGCAGGCCGTTAAGTTAATTCGTAATAAACCCGTGATAATAAATCAGATACAATGAATATATGAAAGTTCATAATAAATCAGATACAATGAATATATGAAAGTTCATATATTTTGAACTGCGATTATAGATACGTATGATGCAATACGTACCTCAATTGGTAGAGCGCTGCACTAGTATCGCAGGGCTTGTTAGCTCAATTGGTAGAGCGCTGTACTAGTATCGCAGAGGTCAGTGGTTCGAATCCCATACAGGCCTGATTTTTTTCAGATCTGATTTTCGCTATTGCATAAATAGCGCTCTCTACTGTGAGGATCGTGCATCATACATATCTATAACCGCAGTTCAAAATATATGAACTTTCATATATTCATTCTACTCAATTTTGTTACAAACGATATCTATGCCTTTTCTGAAGATTACAGAATAAAATTGAACCCTACTAAATTAAATGCAAGGAAATGCTAATTAATTTTATGAGTAACCATAATTTTATTGTGAATCCTATTGTAATTGGTAGTAACACGGTCGAGAGAGTCACGACATATAAGTTACTGGGCGTTTATGTAAGCAGTGACCTGAATTGGAACCATCATGTAGAAGTTATAGTGCAAAAGTGCAAAGTGCATATGATTTAAGGGGTATAAGGAAATTACAGATACCAGCAGTGAAGATCACAACTTTTGGACTTTAATCTTTCAGGTATCTTGCTGCCTCTGCATGGAATAGCTTATCAGATGAATTAAGAATGTCTGACACTCTAGCCGCTTTTAAACGTGCCATTAGAGTTGTGTATCGAGTGGGGATTAGTATGTAATTGTTAGCATTTTATATGAGTCTTTCGATTTTAAACTTATCTTCATTTGTTTTGTAGTTATATGTTCGGAGATACTAGCACATCTAGTGCTATTCATAAATCTGAATGGAAATAAAGTCTATGTATGTATGTATGTAGGGAAACAGAAGGCTTTACTCTTTAAGTGTCCTTAAGCAATGTGGTGCATCTCTAACTTCACTGGCTAAGGTTTATACAACCATTGTTCGTCCTGTTCTAGAATATGCTGCCCCTGTTTGGCAGAATATACCAGATTTTCTATCTTATAAGATTGAGAGCATTCAGAAAAGGGCTATACGCATTATTTTTCCTTTGATGAATTACACTGAGGCATTAAAAGTCCTTAATTTAACAACTCTAAGTGACAGACGCACCCATCTATGCCAGGTTTATATTGATAGACTCCGGAATGAGACTCACCCCTTGAATTTTATGCTCCCCAAACAGGAAGAGGTTGTGCATAATTATAATCTAAGATCTGGCATTAGCCACTCCATGTATCCTACTTGTAGGACCAAGCGTACGTAGGAGTTCGTCACACATAAGTATACCTAGTGGCTTGTATAATTATGCCTTTTAGTATTATTGGATTTATTGTATTATATTTTAGTATTATATGTTTTGTAAATAGCTCTGTAATTCAGCCGTTTTGTATATTGCTGCAATGAGTCTTAATAAACAGTCTTTAGTCTTTTTATGTGGAAGAAGAGTTGTGCCACTATAAATAGAGAGCATATTACAGTAAAGAGTAAATTAATGTAATTTGAAATATTAGCTGGCCTGTATATAAGGTTGAACTGAAGCTTACAACCCATAAGATTTTGGGTGTAAGAAATGTAAATTGTCGATTAATAATTTGAATGCTTGACATGACCCTTTGTTGACTGAAAACACACATAGAAAATGTTAATCAGTGTATTTTCTAGATAAAATATCATGTTTGCTGGGAAAATGGAACTGACTCAAGCTCTTTGATATTCTTTAGATTGAGGCATATTTATGCTTTTTCTACAGATTTCTGTTTTGCAAATTACAGATTTTCATTTCGTTTCGTGTCATTTTGTTTTGCAAATTACATTAAGCCAAATGTAACTCAGTACATCTGTTTGTTGTTAGAATGCACCTCAACCATGAAATGATATCTTGGCATTTATTGCAATGTTTTATATATTTTCCGACATTTTAACTGTCAGTAAAATTGTCAAGGGTCAATTTTTTAAACTTTTTTTTCGTGTCAAACGGAGTATTATTATTTGAGTGATAGTTTCCAAGAAAATTTTTGTTAAATTATTGAAATGTATGCAAGTTATTTACAAATTGATTTTTGAACTGAATTCTTTAGCCCACTGAAGTGTGAATAGGCAATTATAGCTTGTCAACATAAATGACACGAAAGGGTTTCTTGCGGCAAAACATCTTGGTCTTGAATTTTGATTGCATAAACATCTCCTGATTTCAGTTGCACGGGGAGATCTTGGCTATCTGTTTGTATTCAAAACTAGAATGTGAATGAAGAAAGATAAAAAGGAGAATAGTTTGTTGGTGAAAGTGTAAAAGAAGTGTGGCTTTCAGTACAAGAAGTAGAGAAATTTGAGGCAGAATGGCAAAAGAAAGAAACTAGCAGAAAGGAATAAAGGCTTGTGGTTTAGGCAATCTTTTCTGCTTGCACTTGACTTGCAACTATTAGTTTTCATTGCTGCAGCATGCTTAAGCTGCTTTTAAGTTGCTGAAAGTCTCCTGAGACTCCGCAGGATGCATCTGTGTTTCTGTTAGCATGCATCATTTCAAGGTTCTCAGAGTGTTGACATAACTTGTGATGTGGTCACCTGAAGGCATGTTTTTTGGGAAAACTTTGGAAGCAAAAATAAACCTTCATTGTTATGAAAATGTGCCTTCTTGGAATGAATTACCGGTTAAAGGGTATGTAAACTTTACGGATTGTCTTGAAATTAGGTCTGAAGACACGGTGTTGGAGAATTCCATTTTCAGAATGAATGTCCCATTATGGCCTCCCCCATAATGCATTTCAGTAAAATTTTGATCAACAAACATGACAATTATATCGCAAAGCAACCAACAAGAATATTGAAAAATCCCCTCATGGTTTGAAAACCAATCCCTCACTACTGAAATTAAGTAGATGTTTTGTTTGTGTGTAGATTTGATATGCAGTTAATTCACTCAAAGAAGCATTATCCATTGCAAATTGTTGTTCTTATTGATATATATATATAGTTTATGGTGGTTAGAATTTTTTTTTTGTTAAGGACACCTGCAAAGGCCTACTGTATCCTTAACTCATTAATGGTACACATTGTAAAAATTTACTTCTGCTCATTTGCACCAAATTGCACTTGAAATTATGTTGTTACTAATACATATTGTATCCATGGGATTCTTTTGCTGAGAGCTGAATGTTTGCAATTTGTAACCGTTCATATACGGTGTTCTCTGATTTCAAACCAAACAAAATAATCCTCTCATTATGCTAATCAACAACTAACTTTTGGCCTTAGTTGGTGATAACATTTCTTTCTGTGCTTTTACAATTTACTTTCAGCCTGTAGAATGTTATCTGCACAGTATCTACATGTATATTTACAAATGGTAGAAAAAGACCTTAATTAAAAAGCATTAATTTATTTTGTCAGTACTTAATTAGTTATAATGTATTACTCTCACACTGCATCACTAGGGTGGAAACTTACAAGACGAACTAAGAGAACAAATCTTTGTGACTGTTGGAAGGTTAGCTTGCAAGATAACAAGTGTTGACAAGGTGCATTTATTTATCAGGTGTTTTTTCTACGCACTACTTAAGGACTTGTGTTTATTTATACTCAATTTTCCACTCTTCGTGAACCTTATCACGACATTGTACGTTACCTCACTTAAAGAAAAAATTGTACACCTCAATGGTAGTATTGTATGGAACCATTTTTCAAGTGACTTTGCATTAATCATTTGAGAAACATGGTTAAGGATACGTACTTTTACAAGAACATTTTGTTGCATAGTTTGCTATGATGAGATGCAATTTAAATAACATGTAGTGAACTTCAATATTGTTCTATTCTTTTGTATTTTTGCAGACCCAGCTAGTTTGTCATGTGCCTTCTGAAGATAGCCATTCCCCACAAGCAACTGATGGACTGTATCCTGTTAAGGTACATGTATGTTTAGTAAGCCAGCTTTGACAATGTCAGTTATGTTCCAGATATGTTCCAGTTATGTTCCAGGTAAACTGAGTCAAGTACTCTATTTACCTGTGTATAGTACATGCCCATGTATAATGCATACCCTTGTTTTTAACCAAATTTATCAGAAAAAAAAGTTTTCACCAGAAAAAAAAGAAAAGTTAAATCTTCTTGCAATCATTTATTAAGACAGCAAGAACAAGAAATTTGCTATATTGTTGACACTAATATCTCCTGCTACCTATAGTTATTTATGACATTATCGAAACCAAACATTAGTACTTCAAGCGAGGCCTAGCTAATTTGACAATTCCATGGCCCATTATTATGTGTGAGCAACAATATGTCTGAAAAGTATTGAAGATTTTGTGTCAAATCGTTGTATTTTTAGAATTTTCAACCTATGCAATTTTCTGGCCACAATGAATTCCACTATGTTCTTTTGTACACATAAGAAATTCATAGGTTTTTCACTTATAACAGAAAATCAAGAACTGCTTTGAATAAAGCTGTTGTTTTGAAATATTTCTCACTCACTTTCATCTTGCTTCTCATTGAAAAATTCCATGTAACACGAGATCTCTTAACACAAGGCCATATTTGCATATTCAGTTTGAAATCTGATCAGTGTGCCTGTTTGCACACTTGCAAAAATATTTAGCAATTTTTGTCTTTCATCTTTATTTTTAGAATAAAAACTTAATGATTTTTTTCACTGCAAATAAGTTATTTAATTAAAGCTTTTTTTACTTTCTTTGTTGTGTTTTTAAGTTATGCAAATCAAGACATGCCTGACAAACAATGGAACTCGAGTATAATATGCACTGCAATTTTGATGGTTATTTCTATAGAAATAAAGTGCATATTATACACGGGCAAATACAGTACATGAAGTCAGCATTTAGTGCTAAACCTCCTACCTGCTTTAAACAAGAATGATTTTCTTTCTTGGTCTGACAAACCTTTTTAGGCTTTCAAATTATCTGTACTAGTTCCCCTCAAAAACATTTCTTTGCTTGTGTGATGGGACCTTGTAAGGACAGTAGACTGAAGTGCTTCAAATGATGGATTGGTTGGGATGTCTACATTGTATGTAACAGAAGGCCTTGATGTCATGTTCCACATCCAGTCAGCTAATTGCTGTCGGCAACTTTCTTGTCAGCTGGCATTTTTTACTAATCTCAACCCATGACAAAGAAGTGCTAAAGTCTGGAATATGATTTCATCTTTTCTATCTATCCTCTTCAACTAAGACCCTGTAGATGTAAAAGTCTATTACTGATCTAATGCGCTGTTGAACTACTATGATAATATGACAAAGAAGTGCTAAAGTGTGGAATATGATTTCACCTTTTCTTTCTATTCTCTTTAACTAAGATCCTATAGATGTACAAGTCTATTACTGATGTGGTGCACTGTTGAACCACCATGATAATGTTAAAGTGCTTTTCTTTCTTTTTTGGCTCAGGTTGTTGTTGGCTATCTAGATTTTCCTTTGGGTAATCTTGAGTACTTTAAAGAGGAGGAGAGCAAGGTTATTCCAATTGAAGTTTGGATTGGAGTGGGTGGTGGAGTTCTTCTTATTTTCATCATTGTTGTCATTATTGTTTGCTGCAATCGCCGTTCTCGTCGTAAAAAGACAAAAACTATTAAAAACCTCGAGGTGCAGATGAATAATTTAGAGTCCAAAGTTGCTAGAGAGTGCAGGGAAGGTGAGTGTAAAGTTTGAGTGATATTAAGGGGTGTACTGATATAGAAGATAAAACCTTGCCTGATGGTGGTGTGTTTTCTGCTTAGTCATGTTTTCTGGCTGTAACACAATCATGAATAATACAGTTACAGCCTGTGCAATGCACCTTCCCTCGTGGGATTGTGCACTAGGATATAGAAAGAAAAAAATGTTCTCATCATGTTCTGTACAGTAGTAAATACAGTACTGCTCTCCTATCTTATGATCAGAATTGTTTTTTAATTCTGATTACTTTGTCTCATTTTAGCTTTTGCTGAACTTCAGACAGATGTGACAGATTTGACAAGTGACCTGTCTAGTTCAGGAATGCCATTTTTAGATTTCCGCATGTATGCATTGCATGTGTTGTTCCCTGGTTTAGGTGATCACCCTGTGCTTCACAAGAACAAGGTAAACAAGAGACCAGTCTTGTTCAGGAGTGCCATCTCTAGATTTCCACTTGTATGCATTGCATATGTTGTTCCTTGGTTTAGGTGATCACCCTGTGTTTCACAAGAACAATGTAAACAGTTGAAGAAATGGTGTCTATATTAAGGATATATGGAAAACTTGGAATGCTATCTCTAATACAAATGTGAGCCTTGATATGAAAAGGTATTCTTAGGGTGAGAGTATGCTACATCTAAGTTCTGTGGGTGATGAGAAGGATAATATAGGGTAAGAAAGGACAATTTTTCTGGAGGTCTAAGACTCAAGATTAGTGCATGTTAATATCCCCTGATTGATGTTTGACTTCACGGCTTGAATTGTTATTACTGTTCCTTTTGATGTTGTTAGGAGAAATGAAATTCTGTCTCAGTCACTCGTGGGAGTTAAAAGGTTAGGACCATGAATGTGTACGTTAGTGGATGATTTGATATTCATGTGAACTTTTCTTATTATGTTCTGAAGGGCATTCTCACAGAAAACTGGGAGAAAGGACTTCGACAATTCTCCCAACTAATCTTCAATAAAAAATTTCTTTTGGTATTCATACGGACCTTGGAGTCACAAAATACCTTTCAGATGAAAGACAGGTTGGTTTTGCTCTCTTATTCAAGAAGGAAACTTTTAGAATTTTCAGTTCCTCTTCGACAAGGTTGAGTAAGGGGGACAGATTTTGGGTGAAGGAACAGGTAAATGGAATTACAAAGTTTGGACTACTGTTGTATCAGACAGACAGACATCTATATTTATACAGGATAGCCCCTTCAGTGCAGTAAACACTGGTATCAATGGGGGTCCCAGGGGAGGACATCCATCACACAGTAATCTCGTGCATGGGAAGTTAATGTCTCCTGCCCCTAACCCTGCAGGAGACTGGACCTCCATTTATTCGTCCCTATCCGAGAAGACTAGAATATCTAACCATTTCTTGATGTTATAGAAAGGTAGCATATTCTCAATTATTTTAAGACCCTGAGTGTTGGTCTGGCCGGGGCTCGAACCCTTGACCTCCCGCACAACAGTCCAGCGCTCTATCCATTGAGCTAACCAGGAGGTGTTTTAATCATGAACAACAATATTTCTTAATGCACAAGTATGACTAGTTCCCATAATTAATGAAATTACAATTGTTTACCCCTCACAGGTGCAATGTTGCATCTTTGTTGATGGTGGCTCTGCAAGCTAAGATGGAATATGCTACTGAGTATGTAATCCATATTTATTTGTTGTTCACAATGGAGTGGGGGGTTTCAATTTGTATTTTTACCACAATTGGCAGAAATGTCAACATCTGATAGGCCAATTTGCCATTTTCAATAAATGTACAGATAAAGCTGCTGACATTAACATGGCATGCAAGGTGTCACAAACTGAAAGAATCCTTTTATTTGATGTCAATATTGTGGTAAAAAACAAACTGTCAGTTGTTTAGCATGGTCTGTACTCTTATCAGCAATGATATTCATTATGACAATGGTCAAAATTTGTTGCTGACTTGCTTGACTTTGCCTTGTGAGTCCACAATGTTTTGACCACTATGATGACAAATAATCTTGTTGATAAGAGCACAGACCATGCAAAACCACTGTCTATTTGGTAATCCTATGATATATGTTCCTGAGCAACAAGCACAATAAGTGCAGGAAAAAATTAATAATGTTGAGTGTTGAATGTTGGATTCTGTGATCATATGAAATGGATGATCTTTATAAAATTTCCTAGGGGGACGACTAAGAGTCTCAAACCCAAATTTTGAAAAGCCCTACAAGTGCGAAGTAAAACTGAAGAGTTCATTATGAAAAACCACTTTTGCCATTTGCATGTCTATTTCTTTGAACAACATGTCTGTCTTTGTTGCCAGCATACTAAAGGAGTTACTCTGCGAGTTGATACGCAAGTCAGTTGCAAAGAGTCATCCAAAGCTGCTACTAAGGAGGTAAGTTAGTCATAACTGATGATTTGCCATTGAAATGAATATGTTTGGGTAGATTATATTAAATGTTACCCCTGTGCTAGGATCTGAGATATTAATTTGTCACTAGTAATAAAGTGCCTCACAGTACACTGTGAGATTTGGTTCCAGGTTGTGCACAAAAATATCTGTACAAGGTCTTAGATTTTTTATTTTTTAGAGAATTTTACTATAATTGTTTCCAGCTGCTTTAGTTTCATGGTATTAAGTTTTTTTCTTAAGAATTGGATCCAGAGGCAGCAAGGGGACTGCACATTATAAATATGATTTTAGAATTAAAGAAGATTGGTGAGGATCAAGTGGAGGATAAGAAAGATATCAAACGAAAATAAACAACCAAGAGTTGTCAAAATCTTGTTCATAGGATGTCATAGAAAGAAAAAGTTTTTGCCTACATGTGTGTAGAGGATACTATAACTGTAATTTCTGGCCGTTTACCCGCATGGCCGATTACCTGCACTGGCCGATTATTGCATATGGTGAAAAAAAAAAGTCAACAGATTACCCGCACTGGTGGATAACCCGCACCTTAAAAACAAAGAAAATTTGTACAAAAAGGCTCTAGAATTCACAACGTTTCACACTTGACAGAATGTGAATTCGTGGCCACATTTTGTGCGAGCGATTGTTGAACACCATGTTGAATTGTTGATTTCTCAAAAAAACCGATATCTCTGGTTCTACTGGGCTTCACAAGTCCCTTAAAATGGGAATATTCTCTTCAGCTCAAGCTTAAGTGTTAACTGGAAATTTGTTACTGATGCACTGGATACCCTTGGATTATTTTTGTCATCATCAAGGTTTTGTTTACACGCGCGCCGATAAAAGTTTGTTCTTCACGCAACTAATTGTGCCTGAAATAAACTCGAGTTGGCATCATGTGTTCGTGCCACTCTGTGGCACTCTTAATACAGTAAAATTCATTTGAGAGGTGGAAATGCAGGTAGGGGAGAATTTTTTTCAATTCAACTACCAGTAGATTTCAAAATTGTCACATAACCCACACCTCCCTATTACCCACAGTGCTGTGTGTTTAAGGCAAAATCAACAGATTACCCGTGGGTAAACGGGCGGAAATTACGGTACATGGCCAAGCCAGAGATATGAAATTTCTCCTAGAGTGTTGAAAAATATTTCACAAGTGAGTGTAGCAAATGAGATAAACATTTTTCAACACTTGAAGAGAATAGTAATAATAGTTTATTGAAAAACCAACATCGCAGTCATTACACTGAATTACACTGCTAATACAATGAAAAATCAATTGAAAATTACAAATTTCTTATTGAAGCCATGATGAAGGATTTTTTAAATGGATTGGTATGATAGTGGGGATCAATAAAGAGTCTGATATTTCTGAATGGGTATCTTGTGTTAATGTTGAAAGCTGGGAGTAGGTTGTATAACTTGTGGTTTGGGTCGTTTACTATGTTTACAAACAGTTTCACACATAAAAGTTGAGAATGGCTAGCAAGAGATGTTAAGTTGGAAACTTGCAATCTTCTGGTGTATGATAGACCAGGACCATAAATGATAGATAGGGCCCACTTCAGAATTCTATTTTGTTGCTAAGATTTGATGGTAAAGCGTAGTGAAATACGGGTGAACCATATTGGATGACACTACTTATACATGAAGACTACAACCTCACCATATCCACAACAGAAATTTTTTGCACATTTGAGTTGTCTCAGAAAATACATACATTTTGATGCTCTTTTAATAATATAATTCATATGGCAGTTCCGCTCAAGGTCATTATGGATGATTATGCCAAGGACTTTAGCTTGCCTGACGAGTTTCAGGTCTTTACCATTAATCATTAGGGGGGTGCATTGCAATTTGGACCTGGAGGAAGATATGTGCATTTCTTTACACTTATCTTCATTGAAGGTGAACTTTATATTCATGGATTGGGTGCGAATCGAGTCAATGGCTGGTTGCATTTTACTCGCAATTCCTTTCTGGACAGTTTCAGCTACTGTGAGATTGTCAACATATTTCCAAAGGCTAAATCCATCAACATCTAGGTCATTAATCATAAGGATGTAAAGCCATGGTTCCAGTTTGGTCCCCTGAGGGACACCTGCTGGAACTAAGGATCAATTGGAAAAAATACCATTGCCCAACTTAACTCTGTTGACAGTTGGTCAGAAAATCAATGACCCAGGCCACACACAACCCAGTACAGTAATTCAAGAGATTGGAGCTTCAGAACCAACTGGTGGTGATTGATGAGATCAAAAACGACACTCTCACCAAGTTACCATTGCCATCTGTAGACTTGGAGAAGGGATGGATCGTGCTAATCAGGGTGTATGTGGTGGAGGAACTTTGTACCGTGAGAGATCAATCTGTTTCATGATAGCTGGTTTTATAAAACTTTTGATGGCAAACTTTTCTGCCACTTTGGACAAGATGGGCATCAACAAAATTGGTTGTAAATGTTTCCTAGTGTCCTGGACTGGTTTCTGTTTTGGTAGGGGCATGATATCTGCCTTTTTTCAAAATGAAGGGAGGTGACACTTGCGGTATAAACTTAAGTATGTTGTTAATTTCAGTACCCAGCCAGGAAGACCATCTGGCCCAGAAGCTTTGGATGGTTTGAGGTTAACAAGGAGTTAAAAGACTTTGTCCACTGTGATCATGTCAGCAATCGGAGTTGGCTAAGTTCATGAGATGTTTGTAGCAGAGTGATCTTTGTTCTCTTGATTTAATAGTAAATGCAGATCATTTAAAGGGGAAACAGGATTCATTCCACATAGAGCTTTAACCAACTTCCACCACTGTTTGGGATTATTTCCTTTCAGATGGTTGACTTTGGATTGATAGAAGGTATTTCTGCATCTTTTATGTTTGCAGTTTACCTGAAGAGCTTTGAACTTGATCATGTTGCCATTGGCAAGGGCCTTCTGCCATTTTTGAACAAGCAATTTAAGCTGAGGCTTAACCCAGGCAGGTTTGTCGGAGTAATACTTCATTGTCTTGAAGGGTAACATTATGTCCATTCCAGTGTGAATGACTGTTTCAAAAGTATAAAGGCTGATAGTTTCGAAAGAAACTGTTTGAGGCTGCATCGGTGGGGGTAACGAAATAATTTGGATATATCAAGGAAGTTGAAATGGTAAATTGGCCACCGTAACGATTACAAAAGCTGACTTTTCGAGTGTTAGCCCTTCGTCGGAGTGAATAGAGGAATTGTGGGTTGTGTGTGCTTTTAAAGGCAGAAAATGGAGCTACGTTATTGGTGGGAACATGGAAACAAGAAAAACAAGAATAAATTAGTGGAATGAAAAGCGTTCGTTGATCCCTGTGGGATTTAGACTGCCGGTTTGAAAGATGAGCTTTTGTTCAAGATTTTTACAGCTTTTCGTGTTACCTAAGTGTAAGGAAAGACGGCAGATTGCCATATGTTGCTTAGAATGATTAGGTAAATTAAAATGCCTAGCGACTGGTTTCGATGTGTCCTTGTCATTCCTTTCCACGTCTCGAAGGTGTTGAAGAAAAGAAAGAAGGTGTTGAAGAAAAAAAACTGAAGTAATGCTATTCGGAACAGCAAAAAGATTACGTGGTTTTGATGGCAAAGAACAAAACCTCTCAGTAAATGGATCTCGCATCAACACGACTACAAATTACAAGTACCTAGGTGTCTATCTGGACCCTACATTGAATCTTGACAAGCACTTTTACAAAACATACAAGAAATCTGCAGGAAGACTGAATTTATTACGACGAATCCGTTCTAACACTGACACCTTAAGCGCTGAATGAATCTACAGAGCAATGATAATGCCCATATTCACTTATTGCGGTCAAATTTCGCTTGGCTGGTCAGAGACATGAAGGTGCCAAATAAGAAACCTGGAACAACGTAGTCACAGGATTATTCTGCAAAACTCAAAATGTCTAAACTGTGAACTCCGTCTACCCACAATTGAAAATTTTTTAAAGAAAAAGGCTTGTTTATTTGTTTTTGATTGCCTAAAAGGCAATGTTTGTAGTCCTTTCAAAGAATATTTTAAATTGTTAACCCACGATTTTAATACAAGGAACAGAGGGACCACCGTTGCTCTGCCGAAAGTGAGACTTGACTTTGCTCGGAAAAGTTTTTATTTTTTAGGAGCTTCAGCTTTTAATTTTTTACCTTTAAAAATCGAGCAAATTAGCGGTAGGGTACCATTTAGGGAGTCTTTAGATCAATTTTTTGCATAGGGCATTTAATTAGGTGCGTAGTCATTCTTATCTTATTCTAGTTTTTATCCTTATATTATGTTATTTAGACAGGACCCCATTGATAACAGTGCTCCTGCACTGAAGGGCTATCCTGTATAAATATTCATTATTATTATTATTATTATTATTATTATTATTATTATGTTCTCGGAATCGGTCACCTAGTCTTCTGCCTGTTTCGCCGATGTATATCTTTTTGTAATAAGTGCAAGTTATGCAATAGATTACATTGGCAGAGGTGCACGTGAAGTGATTGGTGATCTTAATGGATCGTTTAGGTCCCGATATTTTATCAGTGTTGTGAATGAAAGGACACGTTTTGCATCGTGCACGAGTGCATTTAAAAGTGCCTGGTTGGTCATTAGTCTGAAAAGAACTTCTGACTAAAAAATTGCCTATTTTTTTGTTGCGTTTGAATGAAATGAGCGGTGGCTGCGAAAAGATAGTGCTTGTCTCTGGATCGTTTTGAAGTAATTTAAAGTTTTTTAAGAAGATGGATTTAACTGAGTGGTTGTGAGGGTGAAATGTGAGAGTGAATGGAATGAGGTCGGAATCTTCCTTATGGGACGTTTTTAGTGCTGAATGTCGATCAATAAGTTGGGCGCGGTGGTAACCCGCTTGAACGACAGAAACAGGGTAACCACGTTTATCGAAAAACTGGTACATTGACTCTGATTTGTGGTGGAAATCAGAGTCATCACTACATAAACGACAAAGTCTTAGAAACTGAGAAAAAGGAATGGAATTCTTAACGTGAGATGGATGCGAAGACGAATATAACAAGTAATTATGCGAGACTGTAGGTTTGTAATACACACTAGTGCATAAACCGTTACCTTCAATTGAAACTTTGATGTCTAAAAAGGATAAAGAATTGTCAGAAATTTCCCAGGTATATTTCAGAGCTGGGTGAAAAGAATTGACTGCAGTTATGAATTGAGTGAGCTCCTCTCTGGTAGGGGAAGTAGCGCTGATACAGTCGTTTGAAGTTTGTTTTGGCCAGGGAAATTAAAGTCTCGAAAAATTTGAAGAGCGTGTTGGCTGTCTTTAATATATGATGGTAAAGTTTTGACGATGGGAGCCATAATTTTGTCTAGATAGCTGGAGATAAGTTCGGTAGGGCAACTGCATGCTGAGACAATGGGCCGACCCGGGTTGTTAGGTTTGTGAATTTTAGGTAAAAAGTAAATATGAGAAGTTCTAGGAGTGGTTATGATGAGATTTTTTGCTGTGGCCGCTAATTCTTGTTTAGTTATGAGTTGGTTGATCATATTCTTCACGGAGTTTTGATTGCTGGCAGTGAGGTCTTTGTCGACCTTTTGATAAAAAGAGGTGTCAGAAAGTTGCTGCAAAGCTTCTTTTTGGTAGAGGTCGGTGCGCCAAACAACGACTGAGCCGCCCTTATCGGCCGCTTTGATAACTATGTCTTTGCGTTTTCTAAGACTTTTTAGAGCCGACCACTCTTCAGAAGAGAGATTAGAAAATTTGGTAATACGTTTGAAATTGAGTTTGTTGATATGGTGGAGGCATTTTTTGATAAAAAAGTCTCATGATGCAAATTGGCCCTCTGGGGGAGTCCATTTAGACTTTCGAGTCTGAAGTGTTTCGAATGTGTCTTTGTTTGAGGTGTTAGAATCATCCTCTTTGTTCTGAAAAAAGGCTTTTAATTGAACACAGCGAAAGAATTTTTCTATGTCTTGTTTAATTGAGAATTCGTCCGTTGTTTTAGAAATGGGAAGGAAATTTAAGTCCTTAGTAAGGACGGATGTTTCAAAAGTAGCCAGCTTATCATCACAGTTTGAGTGTAGATCAAGGATTAACCAGTCAATTTTGTTTTAAAAGGTGCTGAAAGTGGCATGGCAACTAGGTCTTATGTCTCTGACCATGATGTTGTGCTTTGCCACAGATGTTTGCTTTATCCTTAGATCTTGCCAAGATAGATACATGGTTGAAAAGTCCAAATGGTGGTAGCTTTCCAGTAGATGAATGTTCACTTAAGTTGGTTAATACAAGGTCAAGGGTGTTCACACCACAAGTTGGAAAATTGACTTATTTCTTTAACCTAAATTACTTGTAGAATCTACCAACGTCTAGTTTATTAAAATCACCAACAAAGATTAAGCCACAGTTTAGAAAAGTTGATTCTGTGGAGGAAAGCTGACTGGTTAAGTACTCCAACATAGCAGCAGCATTGGCAGAGGGTGGATGGTAGACAATTCCAATAAAAGTGATGAGAGACCTCTTGGTAGACGAAAAGGACGATTTTTAATCCAGAGGACTTCAAAGGGGAGAACGTGATATTGATGTAAGACTTTGTATGGAATAGAATCCTTTATTTACGTACAGATGCTGCCATGAAGACCAATAGTGTGATACATACATGCAATGTTATAACCAGGAATGTCAATGGATTTGTTAGGAATTAAGTCACTCAGCCATTTCTCTGTAAAACAAGCCAGGTTGACAGAGGAATTAAGCACAGTATGACAAATTTCATCAATCTTTGGAGCAAGTGACATCGTGTTAGAGAGCAGAAGAGCTGGGACATGAGCTGAAAGGCAACTCTATTGATTTGAGTTGGTGCTGGAAGCTGGATTCGCAGTTGATGTTGTTGTGGAAAAGGTGTTGTTGTGAATATTGAATAAGTCTATTTGCAAATTGGTTGTTTCACTGCTGATGTTTTGAAGATTTGTAGATTCCATTTCAAGGTTGACAGCAGTAGAGTGTTGTTTTAGTGCACTGGCACAGCAACTGCATCATATGTTGTTCTTGTTGGCTGAAGTTGGGTAAGCGTCTTCCACAATGAAGAGTTCAGTGACTGTGGCTTTAACATTGCAAAAATTGTGTTCAGGGCAGGTCAAGAGTACGCGTAGGCCATTGCAAGACTAGCGGGAGAGAACTGATGTAAACACTTGGGTGTAAAAGCAGCAAAAACCAAGAAAAAAAATGTAAAATTGATAAAAATTGATTGAAATTTGGAAGTAAATAAGGTTTGCTGCCTATTGGGGACTCCCTCGGGACTCTCCAAGCTATGTACTATTCCAGTTATAATATGAACACTTATTTAAACAAAACCACTGTGTCCACTGTTGCACCAGGCAGTCATGCTACATGCCATCTCTCCGATTTCCATGGAACTTTGCCAGTTTAAAGAGGCTACTCCAGAACTCAAACAGACAAACTGGTTTCTGTTTTGGTTGTTTCAGAGGGAGGTTTCTTTCTTCTGGTATTTATTACTTTGGAAATTTACTAAAGTCAGCAACTATGGCTGTGGTACGTTTATTCTGTGGTTTATTACAGTGGAAATTTGCTAAAATCAGCAAATATGGACTTGGCATGGCACAAAACATTCATCGGTGTTTGATTTGATTGGTTATTATCATTATTGCACAGTTTACAATTAGGACATTGCAACAGTAGGAGAGGAGAGGAGATTTTGAAGTCATAGGCCACATCCTTGTTAGCATACAAGTTCCCTTGTTCAACAACTTCGGTTTTTGCAGGCAGTAGATGACAAAACTCTGCCCTCTTGCTTGAAAGGAAATATCACTAGCTCTACCAAATTTATTGACTACACTATTTTTCTAGAAAAATGAGACTGGAAAATGTTGTTTCCACCTTTCTTGAGAAGCACGCAAAATTGTTCACTTTTTTTTTTTCACGATAACACTTCTAGAAGTCCTTCTTTCTGGATGCAGATATCATCTGCATCTGCCATTATTTTTAATGAATGTCATGGCCTTTCCTGAGTGCTCATGCAAGCCACCTATGTATTGTGGGTGTCAAGTTTAGGCGTGAGGGTCTTGCTTCAAAGATTTCTGCATGCTGCTAATGGGCAAGCAACATGGGTTCCTCTTTTTTTAATTTTCTCTCCTGCATTACCATTTTTTTTTATTCCTCAGTGCATTCCCTCAGATTTGGAAGTAGGATCTATGGAAAGCCAATATTGACCAAAACTAAAATCCTCTCTACTACTATTTGTTTCACAGAACCCCTGTCATTTATTACTTTATTTTTCAACAGATTGAGTTTTTATTTGCTATTTATTTCTATTAGAACATGTAACTAGGCCTGACAAGGCTTATGTTTAGTGACTCCCACTCCATACCATCAACTGTGTTTGCAACAACAAAAATGCAAGCAAGACTTTGAGAAAAACAAAGTTAATTACTCCTGAGTGAGTAGTTCACTGTGTCATATATCCCCTTCCCCTACCCTGACAGAATAGGAATAATTAAATTGTCAGTAAGGAATAATTTCAACAAATTGTGACTTGTCATGAACAAGTATTACAATATTTTAACCTTTCACTGAGTAGCTCTAAAATCCCTCAAATTGATTCTGCTTCTTTTACATATTTTTCATCTAAATTTTACATCCAATTTAATAGAATTGTCACCTTTTTTAACATTCTACTATCTTTTGGTGAAAAATCTTTCAGTTTTAGAGGGTAATTCTTTAGGTACAGGTGTTTGCATCATCAACCTTTTTTTCTGGGGGATTTCAATTTGCATTCATGTCACAATCATGTGTATAGTCATACATGACTGTAGAACTTTTGTAACCTTGTAATCAATGAACTTTGATTATGGAAAGACATTCAAAATAATTCATCCTGATGAAATGTCTAACAGTTGATATCCCTTCCAGAACTGAGTCTGTTGCAGAAAAGATGCTAACCAACTGGCTGGCCTTCTGTATGTATGATTTCCTCAAGGTAGGTAACCCAGATCCCTGCTGATCAATGAAATTTTACTTTTTAATAAATTTTAGTTTTGATAGATAAGTGATTATTTGGTTTAATTCATTATAGGGGGTAAGTTTCTAAAGAAGTAATTTGGTTTTATCAACTAAGTTGATAGTATAAATTGGCCACCATAAAGTGTTTAAAAGCTGATGTTTCGACCATTAGCCCCTCGTCAGAGAAACTGTGGTGGGAGTAACAAGGTAATATATATATAAATATATATATATATTTTTACAGAGTTGATAAGGTAAATTGGCTTCTGTAAAGAGTTTTGAAGCTGAAGTTTCAAGCATTAGCCCTTTGTCATTCCCTCTGACGAGGGGCTAATGCTTGAAACATCAGCTTGAAACTCAACTCAGTTGATAAAACCAAAATTACCTAGTTTTAATACTTTTGAGACTTAAATTTTGTTTTGCAGAATGATGCCGGAGAGCCATTGTTCATGTTGTTTAAAGCACTGAAACAACAAACCGAGAAAGGACCAGTAGATGCAGTCACTGGTGAGGCAAGATATTCACTTAGTGAAGACAAACTTCTCAGACAAGCTCTGGAGTTTAAGGTGAATTATTTGATGAGTTATCTTGTAGATTTTTTACAATGTAGGATTACGAACAAGTAATATTTGTTTTCTTGATTGGGATCAATCTCTAAAGTTCTGCTATATTTTTGTTAATTGCTTGACTATGTTCTTTTTTTTCTTTTGCTGTTAGCCTCTAAATGTTACAGTTACTTACGAAAGCAATCAGCCCATGACAGTTTCATTGCTGGATTGTGACACCATCACTCAGGCAAAAGAGAAGATTTTGGATGTTGTGTTCAAGGTGTGAGATTATTTTTGAGACAATATCATCCATCAGGATATTTAAGGCAGGCTTGAAATCTAGGTCCTACACAGCCCACAGTGTACAAAACCTGCAGCTTTAGCAGATTTAGGCAGTAAGTTTGCATCTTGTTTAGGTGGCTGCTGGCTTAAGCCTTGTGTACAATACTCTCTTTAATGACACATGTGATGAACCTTTGAAATACCAATTTAATTGCACTCACTTTTGCTCAGTGCAACAATTGTTTCATCCCTCCTCCATTTTATCATGGTATAGCACAAGCTTTCCTGAGATGGTTACAACTTGATATGCATCACATGATAATCAGAATATTGCAAATATACTGTGCATGCATTCCATTCTTATTGTCTTATTTTCCTTGTTTAAATGTCCATACTATGTACTGATATATGAAAACTTTCAGCCTTCAGGAACGACTACTTTGATTGTTATCATGAAGAATACTAATATATCTTCATGGCATATTTAGGCAGATTTGTCATTTGATTTGTCATTTTTTGTGGTGGTAAAGTTATTTTGTTAACATGCATCGTTATGATTTATTCATGAGAACTCTTTTTATTGTAGAATTCCCCATATTCAAGTCGTTCAGATAAAGATGATCATCAGCTCGGTGAGAATTTTATGAAACTGTTATTTTTGATTGTTAATGTAGGAACTCTGTATTTTAGAATTTCCTTGTTTTTAAACTACTGGTAATCATTATGGTTCCTTTAATTTATGCAGAATGGGAGCAGAGTTCTGGAAGGGTTATCTCTCTGCGGGATGATGATTCTAAGTCATTAATTGAAGGAGAATGGAGGAAGATTAATACACTGAAAGATTATGAGGTAACCTGCAATGGCTGTGTAGCCTTGAGTGGACTGTGTAGCCTTGAGTGGACTGTGTGGCCTTGAGTGGACATTTTTCAGCACTTCTACTTGTCCATTTGTTAACTTTGAATAAAGCTGTGGGTGAAAATTGGTTTCATTTGTATCTTTCTATGGGCTGCTATTAATTTTGGTAGCCATAAAAATAAGAAGTGATTTAAAGCTCATGAGGTATTATTGAAGTCATGAAAATATACTTTCAATAGATAGTATGAATGTTTGAGAAATTAGAAATTATTTAACGAAGAATCCTATCAATCTGCTATCTATGGTAGGTGACCGATGGTGCTACACTGAAACTTGTTACTGGACAAAGATTCTTTTGCAGCTCAACGGACTCTGGTGAGCTGAAGAATTGTATATCTAGAAAAATGCTACATTTCTGAAAACCTACTATTAAACATTAGCCAAGTGGCTTATCCTGATTGAGTTTATCTCATTTTCTATTGCACTAAGCAACCGACACTACATGACTCCCCTTGCATGGAATTTTTGTCAATGTTAGGTCAACTCCCATCTTGTAGAGAAGCAATGTGATAGCATTCAGTATCTTACCCACCAACACAACACAGTGACTCGTGTCTCACAGTAAAGTGATGATTGATGATAACAGATGATTATTTATTTCTTTTCTATTAAGAGTTAAACAAAAAGAATGTACTGCGAGTTGGCTTCAGTCCTGCCGGAAGTTACAGCCCTTTGGCAGCTATGAATACGGATGGACCAGATGAGGGTGGCAAGCTGTGGCATTTGGTATGGGCTCTCTTTTTAAGTTGAAAGTTGATTTTTAAGTTATGCTCTCCCTAGCTAATGAGGCATTTTTCTATCAGTATTTGCATGAGATGGAATGCACACTTTACATTCAGGACTTCTTGAATCATTTTGTGGTTACTAAACATTTACAAAGCTTCATTTATAACCTTTGATTTGTCACATAAAGGCAATGTTTTTTTAAAAAAATGCAAATGACAGATTTTGGTTCATAAATATACAATTTTATTATCAAGTTAGAAGTAACAGTCATTATTATATTTAATATATATTTTTATAATATTTGTAGTCTGGCTTCATTTATTTGCATGGCACAGGTTAAACAAATGGATTACCCAGCTGATAGAGCAGAAGATGATCATAACAGCAAGTTCTTGTCAGAGATTTATCTAACTAGACTGTTGATGACAAAGGTAAGTTCTATCACTGAGTAAAAACCACAGAAACTTTCTCCAGTTGAAATCATTGATCCAGTGATGACTGAGGTTCTTTATTCCTTGTTTCCAAAATGAATTGAAAGAATCCCAATAAATTATAAATAAAGGTTGAAAGTTTCTAAAGAAACTGTGGTGTTGCTTTGATAGCACTTAGCCAATAAATTATAACCTGGTCAGCTTGAACCTTTGGGCCTTGTAACTCAAACAAAAATGAATTTTTTTTAATTTCCTCCAAACATTATTGGCTGTCATTTATAGTTTTCTTGGTTGCTAACACAAGATAATTGTATGGGCTGCAATTATTCTCTTTCTTTGCAGGGTACACTTCAGCAGTTTGTAGATAGGCTTTTTCACACTGTATTCATGAGGTATCGCCGTGGCTGCAGCTTACCTCCAGCTGTCAAGTTCCTGTTTGATCTTCTTGATACACAAGCAAGAGAACTCAACCTATCAGATCCTGAAGTCTTGCATACATGGAAAAACAACAGGTACATGGCAATAAGTAACAAAGGCATTCTGAAAACCTCAAATTGGACAAGTGAATCGGGGTCTAAGTCTCTTTCCTTTTCAAAAGAGGAACCAATTTTTGAACTGTTATAACAGTGTTACTTGTTCAGTAATAAGTTTAAAGTATAGGACATTTCTAGTAAATTATTCATGAAATTGTCAATAAACTGGAAATTAAAAGAATCTTGGATAACTGAATTGGTTAGACTCTCCCGGTTAGCTCAATTGGTTAGAGCCTCCCGGTTAGCTCAATTGGTTAGAGGGCTGGACTGTTGTGCGGGAGGTCGAGGTTGATGGTTTGAGCCCCGGCCGCATCAACACTCAAGGTCTTAAAATAACTGAGGAGAATGCGCTACCTTTCTATAATATCAAGAAATGGATAGACATTCTGGTCTTCTCAGATAAAGACGAATAAACCGTGGGTCCCTTCTCCTGCATCTATTAATTAGTTAATTTGGTTAGGCAGGGGACATTAAAGAACCCACTCACGAGATTACTGTGATGTGGTCTGGCCTGTTTACAGGGAATTGGGGGAAGGGGGCATCTTCAAATAAAGTTTCTTTCGAATGTTTGTAAACTGCTGATGCAGTCCGGCCAAAGTCCCCCAAAAAGTGTTGTGATGTGCATTTGATCATATCTTCATGTTAATTTGCGCAATATAAATATTAAATTATTATTATTATTATTATTATTATTATTATTATTGGATAAATTTTACTTGCAAATATCTAAAAAATCAGGGTAAGTTTGAGCACTCTATTTTCCTTGACATGGTTCCTTGTCCATTGCATTGTTCAAGGTCATCATTGCACAGGTGTAGGAGGAGCAAAACACTTACAGATTTAGTCTAAGAATTCTCCTTTACAGGGGAACAAACCAGGATCTATTTCATCTCCATATTAAATTACTTTAGTAAACAAAGTCAGCAAATTTTATTGGTTACTTGAATTTTCTTTATTGTGAACTTGACATTATAATTGAAGAAAATATGACTACAACATTCGTGTACACAACTGTAATTGATCAGCTTCATTTTAATTGTTTCAGAATTTGCTTTACTTTTGTTTTATACTTCCAAATGTGCCTTAGCTCCAACTATGTATTGCTTGGTCAGAGTAAAGCAAAATGTTTTTGCCTGGTTAAGCTCAAATTCACTGGATGTAATCTTCATATTTTTATTTCTTTTTCAGTCTGCCATTGAGGTTCTGGATAAATATAGTTAAGAATCCGAACTTCATATTTGATGTTTGCAAGTCTGCTATTGTTGACTCATGTTTGTCTGTTGTTGCACAGGTAAGATCTCTAGCTATTACTTGGTGGGCAAACTAACACTCAGACCAAATACTCTGTCTGGGTGGGCTGTTATGGAATGTTCATAATCTGTTCTTATGTGACATGTTAAAATGTTTTCATGAGTTGTGTGCTCTATCAGCTAGTATCACATGCAGCTGTTCTAATGAACTGATACCCAGTTTTTCCTCTCGCTAACCAAAAGGACTGAAAGTACTCACCATCAAATCATTTGGTTGGTAATAACTGCTGACCAACTGGGTTTAATGTATTTCCTATCAAACCATCTGGTTTCAGGTAATGACTGCTCACCAAAGGTGTTAAATAAATGTACTTACTATACCATTAGCTCATCTTGTTGGCAATGACTGCTGACTGGCAAGGGTTAATGTATTTACATCAAACCATCTGGTTGAAAAGGACTGCTGACCAGCGACACACATTTACCCACCATCAACCCATCTGCTGATTGCTAACTTCATGGTTAGGTTAAACATTCTGTTATGTCCAAATTCATTAAGAAATGGTATCCACCCAACCAAGGAAGTATGATGTGCACAATATTTTAAAAGGCATAATGCAAACCATTAAGTGTCCCAACCAGAATGTATCACTCCATACTGTCAGTAAGAACCTCAGATAACTTGACAATAGTTTAGAAATTGATTGATACTGATATCTGTATTAATACATTTTTTCATCTTTTAAGTTGTTTATGGATTCCTGTTCTGTGTCCGAGCATGTCCTTGGAAAGGTAAACTATATCATTTCTCATCTAGTGTTAAACTTCGCTCTGATGTAAAATCCAAATAGTAAATCATTATATTTCTTCTTAATGTGCAGGATTCACCATCAAATAAACTGCTTTATGCAAGAGAAATTCCAGGATATCGCCAAGATGTTGAAAGGTAAGTCACCAATATGTAGCACAAAGAATTTCTTGATGTAAAATGTGAGTTATAAATATATTTATTTTATTTAAATATAATAATTTTCATATTTTTGTTCTCTAGTGCCTGTGTTCTGATTGAATACAAAAATTATAATAATTGTAATAATTATGCAATTTATCAGACAGAATAGTGATTTAAGCTCATCTATGGAAAAGTGAATTACAGGAAAGAAATGAGCAAAAGAAGGGATAAGAATTACACTCTTTTCAGTTTGTTATTGTTTGATGAAAGATTGTGTATTAACATTTACACTGAAAAATTTTAAAGAATGACATGAATATTGTTCCTATCCAGTAAATCCAATTTTTTAAAGAAATTGTAGTAATTGGCTTGTTAACCATCATAGAAAAAGATCACAACTAATCTTGTGGTAAATAGCTCAAAGCGTGTGTTATATTCCTATTTTACAGGTTTTATTCTGATATACAAGCATCACCTTCCCCAACACCTCAAGAGTTGTCAAAGTTCTTTAGTGATTTCTCTATGGTAAGTTTACTACACAAGTAGCCCTTTCGTTTTCGTTAATTGCAAAGGAAATTTTAGAACAAGTGAGCTAGCTGGTAGGTGGCAACAGATGAACCATTTAACAAAGGTTTGTAAACATGCCAAGTGCCAGAAATGATGCCATTATAATGTGAGCAAAGATAAACATCTTCAAAGTGAAAACAAAATGGACTGTTCAAGTTTTGAGGTTTTCCCACTCAGATTACAAGCTTACGGATGGTAATAAACTCAAACACCGCTGGCACTTACATATATAATTATTATGTAATTTCATTTTCCAAAATGGAACACAACTAAAAGTATAACCCAAACTGGCCTAACTGTTAAATTTCATGCGATTCATGATGGTGTTAGAGTAGCCTGCGAAGCAAGCCCTGGGGGAGAGGAGGGGGATTGGGGAGAGCAGAATGTGCAGAGGGGAGAGGGAGGGCTTGCCACAGACCCCCACTAACCAACGAAATTTCCGATCTCGTATGGACGAAAAATTCCCATTGGCTGAGAACAACACGTTGTCAATCAACCCTCAAACTAAACAGTCTTCGTGGCAGCTACCTTTTAGAAAATGGCGGATGACGGTGATTTCGAGAAGTTCTGCCCTCAAGAATCGATGTCGAAGTAGAATATTTGTGGGAGCCATCCACTTGTTCAAGCTCAGGGCCTTGATAAGAATGGCATCTTCATTCTCAAACTTGCCCTTAACCAACCACAACATTGCAAAGCTGATGGACGTTGGATCCAAATCATCAATGTTTAAATTTGTATCCATGGCTGAAGTTGGGGGTTGTCCTTTTGTCGGCGAGTCAAACAACGCTTCCCTGCTAGATGTAGGTTTTGCATGTGCCAGCGAGTGGACACGCAAGCTCTTTCTACCTGGACTTTTTCCTGTCGGTGTTGAGAACTTTCATTTCAACGAAACATCATGGGAATCCGGACATTGAGAAGCAGCCTTATTCAACAATTCATCAAACTGGCAAAAACTGTTAGCTTTTCTTGCACAAAGAAGGCATATAATTTGAGATGTGTACGACTTATTTTCGAAGTGAAAACGGACGGTTTGAAGGCGATCGGCGAAGACACACTGAAATTCTTCCCTTTGACACTGATTAAAAATGTTTACAAAACTCTTGAAGCCACTTCCAAATTTAATTTTTAAATCTCCTCCACAAAACTGGCAAACTACGTCTTCTGGATTAACTTTTGGCTTTCTCCCTCTCTTAGATTTTGATACCAGATTCTCCTTGTCGTCTGACATTTCTCACTCATGTGGAGCAAGTTTTAGTTGTTGTTTTGACAGTTTGCATGGTTCACTGAGCTCTCGCTAATGGTGCTTTCTGATTGGTTAATTTTAAGAGGCGCTGATTGACATATGCACGATGATATGAATATGAAAATAAGGGGCGTTTCGTTTGTTAGTGGGGGTCTGTGGCAAGCCCTCCCTCTCCCCTCTGCACTTTCTTCTCCCCCAATCCCCCCTCCTTTCCCATAGGGTTTGCTTGGCAGGCTAGTGTTAGAGCAATCATGATGGTGTCAGAGGGATAATGCTGAGGTCCCTCTTGGCTAGCTCATGATGGCGATCTCTGATCATCATAGTGAAGCAAGCTTCAGAAATTACATTGTCCACCCTTCAAGTGAACAGTTAATAGCTTGCTCTGATACCTTTCCAATATGTTGAGTGGAAGGCCACATCAGTGCTCTCAGAGGAAACTATCTTTATGTTCCTGTGAATTTGGCTGTTGTTCATTCATGAAGCATACATGTACACATTGAGCAGTTTGTTTTTGAATTACCATATGAAAAAAAACTTGTTTGTTTTTAAGAGCCACAATTTTGGCCAGATTTCTTGAACAATTCACTGAAAATTAGACTAAGAAACTTAAGGCAAGTGTTAAATTCAACCCACCAAACTATTTTAGTTTGTGAAGTATTGCAGGTTGTGAACTTTGAGAGTTTGTGAACTTTGGTAGTTTGACATTTTTTGACAGCTTTAGTCTTGTTAAACCAATCAGATTATTTGAACCGTTCTAACAAGGATTCTGATTGGCTCATGGTAGCATGTTTTAGGAGAGTACAGAACATGCTAGCAACACTGTTGGTCACTTTGGAAAGAAGATGTGTTTTGAAAATCGAAAGTTATGCATTCAATATTGAGAATATGATTCTTTATTATAAAATAAATAGAGAAGCCATGACTGTGCTCTGTTCTTTGTTACAAGCCCATAAAAAGTGACTAGGGCACTCCAGAAATAGTGAGAAACACTCAACTTCGTCTCATGTTTCTCCCCACATTTCTTTCATGCTCTAGGCTTCTCTATTTGTTAAATAAACATCAGCCTCCATATGGCATGCAGATAAACTAAGATATTTGGTTACTGACACCATATGTTCCAGAAGTGAACAGTTTTCTGAGAGTGAAGCTCAAGGAAAATTTTGAGCTTTGTGGAACAGGTTATGTCCAAGGACATAATATACAAACAGGTAAAAATATTTTTGCATCATATGGGGCCTATTGGGTTGATTACCTTTAAACTGCCTGGTTTGCTCAGGTTTTCATGTACCATGAGAGGTTAGGTGGTACATGATGTTACCTACATAGTATCAATTGATGTGTTACTTTTATTTTCACAGGAGCATGGTCAAGAGTTTAATGGTGACAGTGCCCTCCAGGAATTGTATGATTATGTCAGAAAGTATCAAGATCAGGTAATACTTGACATTCCAAACCTGGTATAAGCTGCAGAGTTGAGACATCAACATGAACAAAATATGTTGATGTAATATATCAAACATGAGTGCAAGGGTTTCATCAGGGGTTCCAAACACTGAGAAACATAATTATGGAAGCACAAGGCAGCTGGCCAAGTGCTTTTATTTTTTTGAGGTGTTTGGAACCCCTGATGAAACACAAAGCACAAGTTTTTTTAGATGACTTCTCGAATGAAACAAAAAATATGCAGTGATACAATTTTTTCAGTTGTCCTCCCCAAATGAAAGAACAAGAATTTATGCAGCAATGGAATTTTGCCATTTTTAGTAACATTGCATTAACATGCATGCAGGATTAATTGTTTTGGTGCAGTTGGTGTGTGGCCATGAGTGAAGATGGAGGTTACCAAGAATGCAAGTCAGTCGAAAAGCTATTCCCTTTTTTACCAAATGTAAGAACAAATGGGTGATAACAAACTGGTGAATAACAAATGTCTCGGTTGGTTATAGCTCCTGTTTTCAATCTAGGAGCGCTCTTTGAAGACTTCGATTTACTCAAGGTTGCACAGCTTTTCACCAGCATTGAAGAAATAGATGCAGTAACCTTGAATTACTAGCTTAGGAAGTTTGTGATGGAGGTGGCCATGAAGTTGGGGGAGACATATCAACCAAAGACTGTTTATAAAATAATATTTAGGTCGTTTTTGGAATTGCCGTTAGCAATGTATTAATTATTGAAAATGCTTATTAAAATGCAAGTGTTTGATCTGCGATCAAAACCATGTTTCATCTCGGATCAAAACCCTTAAGATTTTCATCTAAGTGTTCATTGGGAATCAAGGTTCATGCATGTGACCCAAATATGCTTCATTTATTGGCTGTTTCCCTCATGAACTATTAATAAATTTGAGAGCATCACATGGTTTTGATCTCAGATCCAACACTTGCATTTTAAGGAGTCTTTTTCAATAATTTCTATAAATTGCGAACAACAACATTCCAAAAATGACCCGAATATTATTTCAAAAGCAGTCTTCTTCGCCACCTTTATCACAAACTTCCTAAGCCAGTAATTCAAAGTTACTGCATCCATTTCTTCCATGCTGGTGGAAAGCTGTATAACCTTGAGTTAATCATAGTGTTAAGAGCACTCCTGGACCTAAAATGGGAGCTATAACTGACTGAGAAATTTGCCATTGGCCAAGAATTGTTGCTGCCCATTTGTTACTTACATTTGGTATATGAAGGAATAGCTTTTTCAACTAACTTGCGTTCTTTGTAAACCATTTTCAGTTCCCTAAATCTTGCTGCATCATCCTCACTTGTGGTCACACACCAAATACACCAAAATAATTAACCATGCATGCATCTTTAATGTGATGTTATAGAAAATGGCAAAATTGTACCACTGCATGAATTCTTGTTTATTCATTTGGGGAGGACAATGGAAAAAACATATCACATCATATTTTTTGAATGTTTTGTTTGAGAAGTCATCTCAAAAACTTCATGTTTCATTAGGGGTTCCAAACACCTCGAAATGACAAAAGCACTCTGCCTGTGGCCTTGTGCTTTTATCTGTATCTTGGTGTTTAGAACCCCTGATGAAACACTTGCACTTGTTTTCAATATATTATGTCAAAACAGGCTCTGAACTGTTATTAACACCACTGTATAGCTTTAGTGTAGCAGACAGGTAGGTCTTGCTCCTAAACAAAGCAAGGGGAGTGGGGAGTATCGCTTTTTATGCATCTGTTTTGTTAAGTAAATAGGGTATTGGGAAAATTTGCTCATTTTGAGCTGATAGGGGTTTCAAAAGAAGATTTCATTCCACCCCCTCCTCTCCTAATTTTATAGGAACACCTATCTTGGATGCACGGTATGAAAGAAAAAGTGCAAAATCAGTCGTGGGCAAATCTTTTCCAACTGAAACATTCTTTGTTCATCTTTATTGTTTTTCATTTCATAGCTAGCTTTAGTTATCATAGGCCAACATTGCCTTGGTGCAAATCTGCACGCACTGAACCAGATATTTTTAAATAAGCAGTTGACATCATATATTTATAGATATTTAACTCATTATTATTTGTGTTTTGCAAATAACTGAAGTTATTTGGGTAAAAATTTGAAAATGCTGTTAATTTCTTGATAGCTGCAAGATGCTTTGGAAGAGTCTGAATTATCACCCCTGGCTTCTAAGCTTGAACATGTCATTGCTACAATCTCAGATGACTAACAGTATGATTTGAGCTCTTACCTCTGGTCACATATAACATAATTCATTTCATTATTGGTTTAGCCAGTGTGGTATGGCATTCCACTGTGTGATTGGCACATTTCAGATCTAAGTAATGTAACCTTTAAGAAAAAATCATGGAATAAAAAGGTATAACATCATAAGTCAAAGATTAATTGGTTACCAACATTTGATCAGTTAAAAAGTCCAATGGACAGGATAAAAACGGAAGGGGAAAAGTAATAATATACAGTGCTATGTAAGTGCATTTGCCAACTTGAAGTAACTTAAGTAATGAGAAGCAAGGGGACTGAAGGTCAGAGGTCCTTTTTTCTGCTAAAATGATTGTTCTTTCAATGTTAATGTGATTGCATTTGAAAGCCTTAAGAGGAACATTCTTCAGGCCACACCTGGCAAATAGATGAAAACAGTTAGAGAAATAAGAAATAACTGGATGTTTGAGTATTTCATCTGTCAAAACCAAGGTGCCCTGAAAAACATACATATAAGCATTTTACATAGAATATCAGCTTAACTGATGAAACCAAAGTACATTTAATTTAATTTTTTAATTAATACCGATGGAGATTTTTTTTATACCCTTGGAGGGGAAGTATGCTCGGAGACCAAGCATCTTTGTATCTCCACAGTTAAAAAAAGTAATGAAAATCTACTCTCCAGCTTGGTTTGATCCAGAAATTCAGATAAGTATTCAAATGGACTAAAACTTAGCCTAAGGACACCACCAGTTTGAAAAGAAGTCAACTACTTGTTTGTACATGCAAATTAAAGGCACTTTTCACAAACAGTTACAGTTCTGGCATGGTTATTAGTTACTCTTTAGAATCTCAAATGAAAGTCAATTTCAGACTTTCTTAAATACTTTTTAATGGTGGAGATGAAAATTAAATGGTTCCCAGAGTATACTTTTCTTTAAATTTAGAGCAATTTCTGTGTCAAGGAGATCCTATTCTAGAACAAGTTATCAGGTAAATACTAACTGGATGAAATACTTTCATTACTTAATAGAAATTTATATCCATGGCTGGGAAATGTTTATTAAGTTTACCCTTCTCCTATTTATATATAATTTATGTTACACAATTTATTATCCAACTGCATTATGTACAAATAACACACAAATGGAGTACTAATATCCTGCAATATTTTAAGGCTATCTAGACAGTTGGTTGTTTAGCACTGTAAAATAATCAGTTCAACAGGTTAGGTGCACTTTGTGAGTTGTTTTAAAAGGAAAAATATTTGCAACTTAAACAAAAGAAGTAAGTACGAGGTGAAGCAGTTGGATAATAAATAACTTATTACATGTTTTAGTGTGTAATATTTATTTCCTGGATAATTATTTACTAGTAAACTATTGATGGTGTTTCAGCTCTATTGGGTCATATAGTATTGTAGTTACCATATATTTCAAGCCCAAGCTACATGTATATTGTTTGCAATTTGGTGAAGTTTTATTGCTGAGCAAGGAACCTGTTAAAAGGACCTTAGATTTTAAGTGAGCTACCAAAAACAACCAAACAAGTATTTAGGGGCAGTGGTACAGTGGGTAATCTCCTCTTCAACTATGGTTCCTCTTCTAATGCAACACCTAGAAGTCAACATGTCTGTTAATGATTTTGTAGTAGCAAGCATAGGATCTCTCTCAGCAACTGACAGAATGCAGCAGCAATTTCTATAAACTTAGAGGTAAAATAATTCAGTAGGTGCGATACTGAAATTAATTTTGTGACTTGTATCACCAATGGTGCAAGAAAATTGACTCAGGTTGTGAGAGGACTTGTCATGTTACTATTCCGGTAGTGGGATTACAGTATAAGGGGAAATACTGTGTTAGTATTTTTCATCAGATAATGCCAGTTTGTGTAGCACTTGAACTTCCTTGCTGTATACAAATTCTCATTTCCTTAAGGGTCCATGATGAGTTGTTAGTGGTAGCCTGTAGAGATTGAAGAGATGTCTGCTTGTAGATTTAATTGACAAACATGGTTGTGTTGAATTTCCTCCTTTCTCCAAGACAGTGCCACAGACATTTAGGGAGAAGTTAACATTGATCTTCTTATTAATATCAATGTCAATAGCTTTAAGTGAGAACTGTTAAAATAGAAATACCGGTAGTTTCAAGGAAAAAAGTTTGTTTGGTATATTCTTGTTAAGGTTTGCTTAAATACAGCCACTGGTGGGACTAAAGCATTGTCAGGCATATAAACTTTGTGTTTGGGGTTGGAGTGGCTTTATTTTCATCTAAGTATTACTTGAATTCTACAAACAGTTGGTAATGCTATTGTAAATAAAGTACCTGTTTTTTTTTTATGTGAGAGTTGTTTGTTTTTTTTTTTTGTAAAGAAAAGAAACTAGAAACCAGACAACTAGGAGGTTACTTTGGAAACTTTATTTTACTACTACAGCTGTTAACAAACCATTATCCACCACATGGTCATATCATTGTTATCAGGTGATTACAAATTACTCTTAAGGTGGCTCGTACCGGTTTTCATCTTTTTGATGGTTTGTAACTTTGAAAGAATACAACAGAAATACTGACCAAGGCCAGTTGAACACTTTTACGGGGTCGAATTACATAATCATTGGTTATCCAAAAATAAGTGTCATTTCGTCACTAGCAGTTTCCATGGCAACGCTTTCATAGGCTTATTCAGACGCATTTTTTAGCTTGTGGCTTAAATAATTCGAAAACTAACCCGGTAACCCCCTGATTTTTTTCAGTGATTGCTTTTGGCACTTGAAAAGGAAAATGCACAAAAGATTTTTAAAAAATTCTACGGAGCGGAATTTCAGAAAATCTACAAAAAGGGCAATTTTCACACATCGCAAATTTCCTTCCGTAGAATTTTCTATTTTTTTTCTGATGATTCCTTTCGAAGTTATTATCGTATTGGAACAATAAAAAGAAGGGGTCACCGGACTTGTTTTCATGCAATAGCTTTCGTGAGTTTAGCAATTTCCACGCGCGTTCTCGCGCACTTAAAAATCTGGATTCTATAAGATCGACATTTGCTCATGATCTGTTTTAGTTACCGTTGACAATTGCGTGTGCTCGCGCGAGCACCTACGATCTGATGTTTACAGACGTTTACTGCTAAGAAAATCATTAAACAGCCGTCAAAGACAGCCTCATCTTAAAAATCCTACACATGACTTCTGGCTATATCATATTATTTTCCTTGAAGTTTCAAAGTCTTCTTCCACTTCAGATAGATTATCCTTCACTTCAGTTCTTTTTTCGCCGACGCAAGATTTCATATCGGTTGAATATTTCTTTTAAATGTGAAGTGAAGCAACCTTTACTTTTCCGAAAATCGTCTTCGTTATCTTAGTTTCTATCTCCTGCATTCACAGTGGCCGCTCAACACATCAAATACAAGCTCTTAGGTAAACTTCTCACAAAAGTAGAAAAAAAAATCCTCGCGCCGCCATCTTTGTTTTAAATTTTCGTCTTTTAAGGTGGCTCGTACCAGTTTTCATCTTTTTGATGGTTTGTAACTTTTAAAGAATACAACAGAAAGGATGACCAAGGCCAAAATGATTATAAGACCAAATGATTATATAATTCAACCCCGTGAAAGTGTTCAACTGAACACTTTCACGGGGTTGAATTATATAATCATTGGTTATCCAAAAACAGGTGTCAATTCGTCACTACCAGTTTCCATGGCAACGCTTTCATAGACTTATTCAGACGCATTTTTTAGCTTGTGGCTTGAATAATTCGAAAACTAACCCGGTGATCCCTTATTTTTTTCAGTGATTGCTTTTGTCCCTTGAAAAGGAAAATGCACAAAGATTTTGAAAAATTTCTACAGTGCGGAATTTCAGAAAATCTACAAAAAAGGCAATTTTCACACATCGCAAATTTCCTTCCGTAGAATTTTCTATTTTTTTTTTCTGATGATTCCTTGTGAAGTTATTATCATATTGGAACAATAAAAAGAAGGGGTCACCGGACTTGTTTTCATGCAATAGCTTTCGTGAGTTTAGCAATTTCCACGCGCGTTCTCGCGCACTTAAAAATCTGGATTCTATAAGATCGACATTTGCTCATGATCTGTTATAGCTACCGCTGACAATTGCGCGTGCTCGCGCGAGCGCCTACGATCTGATGTTTACAGACGTTTACTGCTAAGAAAATCATTAAACAGCTGTCAAAGAGAGCCTCCCGAGCTCATCTTAAAAATCCTACACACGACTTCTGGCTATATCATATTATTTTCCTTTAAGTTTTAAAGTCTTCTTCCACTTCAGGTAGATTATCCTTCACTTGAATTCTTTTTTTTTTCGCCGTCGCTAGATTTCATATCGGTTGAATATTTCTTTTAGATGTGAAGTAAAGCAACCTTTACTTCTCCCAAAATCGTCTTCTTTATTTTAGTTTCTATCTCCTGCATTCACAGTGGTCACTCAACACATCAAATACACACTCTTAGGTGAACCCATCACAAAAGTAGAAAAAATCCTCGCGCCGCCATCTTTGTTTTAAATTTTCCTCTTCTAATCTCGCGCTTCTTTCACACGTTTCTCTCGCGCGTGACACAAGAGTTATCTGTTCCCCGCGCGAGGAAACTAGTACGAGCCACCTTAGTCTCGCGCTTCCTTCGCACGTTTCTCTCGCGCGTGATGCAAGAGTGATCTGTTCCCCGCGCGAGGAAACTGGTACGAGCCACCTTAACGTGGCTCGTACCAATTTCCTCGCGCGGGGAACAGGTCACTCTCGCGTGACGCGCGCGAGAGACACGTGCGAAAGAAGCGCGAAATCAAAAGATGAAAATTAAAGCAAAGATGGCGGCGCGTGGAATTTTTTCTACTTTTGTGAGAAGTTTACCTAAGAGCTTGTATTTGATGTGTTGAGCGGCCACTGTGAATGCAGGAGATAGAAACTAAGATAACGAAGACGATTTTCGGAAAAATAAAGGTTGCTTCACTTCACATTTAACAGAAATATTCAACCGATATGAAATCTTGCGAAAAAAGAAGAACTCAAGTGAAGGATAATCTACCTGAAGTGGAAGAAGACTTTGAAACTTCAAGGAAAATAATATGATATAGCCAGAATTCATGTGGATTTTTAAGATGAGCTCGGGAGGCTGTCGTTGACGGCTGTTTAATGATTTTCTTAGCAGTAAACGTCTGTAAACTTCAGATCGTAGGTACTCGCGCGAGCACACAGAATTGTCAGCGGTAGCTGAAACAGATCAAGAGCAAATGTCGATCTTATAGAATCCAGATTTTTAGGTGCGCGAGAACGCGCGTGGAAATTGCTAAACTCACGGTTGCTATTGCAGGAAAACAAATCTGGTGACCCCTTCTTTTTATTGTTCCAATATGATAATAACGTCGAAAGGAATCATCAGAAAAAAAAAATAGAAAATTCTACGGAAGGAAATTTGCGATGTGTGAAAATAACCCTTTTTGTAGATTTTCTGAAATTCCGCTCCGTATAATTTTTTTAAAAATCTTTGTGCATTTTCCTTTTCAAGTGCCAAAAGCAATCACTGAAAAAAATCAGGGGGTCACCGGGTTAGTTTTCGAATTATTTAAGCCACAAGCTAAAAAATGCGTCTGAATAAGCCCATGAAAGCGTTTCCATGGAAACTGCTAGTGACGAAATAACACTTATTTTTGGATAACCAATGATTATGTAATTCAACCCCGTAAAAGTGTTCAACTTGTGGAGTTCAAAATGTAAAGTAACAATACTGTAGAATACTCTGCTTGGAAAATAATGGATATCCAGGTCTTAAAGGTGACAGAATTAGCTCTCGAGTTATCGACACATACGATTCTCAAAGGCGATGCGAATTATGGACGTAAAGTGAAAACCGAACTTTCGGACTTCAAGCAGGGCCTGGCGACAATTTGACGATTCGATGGTCCGGTGAATATTATGTTCGAGTAACAATGTGTTCAAAAAGTATAGTTTAATAGAAGATTTTGCCTCAAATCGAAGTTTTTCAGAATTTTCAACATAACGCTGCGCAATTTCTGACCATGAAGGCAAGTAAACAACGATCTAAGCATGAATTTTAACGCGTGGGCTTTGTACACGTAAGAAATTCGTGCGTTTTTCGCTTATAACAGCAAATCAAAAAAACTGTTTTGAATAAATCTGACATCCCGAAATATTTCTTGGCCATCTTAGTCTTGCTTCCTATTGATAGATTCCATGGAACTTGAGATCTCCCCACTCATGGAAAAATTTGCATATTCCCTTTTGAAATATGATCCACATTCCCATTTTCATGCGAAAATACTTAGCGATTTCTATCTTTCATCTTGATTTTTGAGTTAAAACGTAATATGCAATTATCGCTTTTTTCGCCGGAAATAAGTTCTTTAATTAGTCCTCTTTTACTGGAGCTTGTTTTTTGGAAAAGCTGATTTTTGAAAATTTACTGCGCAGTGTGTTTGCCTTCTTGGTTTCTCCAAAATTTTGACTTTTCGTCGGCACGTGTTTACGGTGGCCCATAGGGGCAAAACACAACTCAATTTCTTTTCTAGAAGACAACAATCTTTGCAAGAACACAACAATCTTTGCGAGCACACAACAATCTTTGCGAGAACACAACAATCTTTGCGAAAACAAAACAATCTTTTCGAGAACAAAACAAAAATTTCCAGAACACTAAAATCTTTCTCAGAACACAACGAAAATTCCTGATACACAACAATCATTTTAAAAATACAATGAAATTTTCTGATACACAAACGCAAAGTAAAACAACCAAATTAAGTGAAACACAACAAAATTTCAAAGTACTGATAACTAACCCTGACGCTAAAAGCGACGGGAACCTGGGACTGGCTCTGGTCAATGTCATTAAAAAGCGCCATTTAGTACCGTTCATGTCCATGGGGTTTGATCTGAAATGGCTTCTTCAAGTTCAGTAAGCGATAATCCGGGGGAGGAGAGCATAATTTCATATTACTTTACAAGAGGATATAAGTATGAAGCTATCCCTGAATTTTTAGCGAGGTTTCATGGAATTACGATGTGTGTACGAATATTGAAAAGTATTTTGAGGCAATTGAACTTAAGGAGAAGATTGCTATCTTTTGATATAGATGTTGTACGGGAACAAATCTTGAATGAGCTTAGTGGCCCAGGCTGCCAAGGTGGATATAGAAGTATGTGGCATATCCTACGACTAAAAGATATTCAAGTTCTTAGACATGTTGTAGCTGAACTTATGAGGGAAATTTAAAATGGGGTTGACAGGCCTACACGACTCCCCAGCGCGTGTTTAGAGTACCCTATTCAAAGTTTGGCCGACAGAGCTGAATAATAAAATGCTACGTCAGCGGGTATGCGGTCAACAACGCGGGCTCAAGTGTCCTAGGTCTAAAATTTAGCGAAATTAGTGGAAAATAATAAGGGCTGACCTTTAAAACCGAGGAACTCTGTTTTCGTCAAAGGCACTTTTCTGTTTCCAAAGGTTTAAATGCGAAAATTAATTTTTGAAAATTTTTAGGGGGTGTACCAAATTTTTGGAGGTTGTTTTGTAAAAGAACAGCGGCAAGGAAAACTACGCCTCGAAGCAACAGAATAGGAAATCAACCATGCGAACGACTCAAAATCCGTTATTCCGCTGCAAAACCTGGCGCATGCGTATACGTTATTCAGCTCTGTCAGTTTGGCCCTAACGAGTATGTCTTTGGGCGACCCATCCTCGGAGACCCAGGGGCAGTGAGTCGATTTCAAGTTGAGGGCAGAAGAGCCCCTGGGGACATTGTCCTACAAGACTAGTTCCAAACGGTCGCAGTCATTCTGGCATCTGATTGGTGCCAGAAAATCTTTGTGTTTTTCTGCCCAATCAGAGGGAAGTGTCGTTTGGAGTCCTTTCGTGTGTTTTAACACGCACAGATACAACAAGCTCTGTTGCTCGCTATGTTTGCCTCGGCCGTGCGATGCAGCTTTGCGCGAGGGGAAAAGTTTCAGTCTCAGCACACAATGTAAGAGAAATCGATCAGATTGTCTGCGAAATCTTACCGGAAATTATACTGAATACTTTCGCAGGTATTACAAGAGAATGAGTTTAAAAGTTTGCGAGGTTCGTTTTAAAACATAATAGTTGCAGGCATTGATATGTCGCATTAAACGTTAGATGAGATGTAAGCTTAAATATTTTTAGATTTTTTGTACAATTTGTTGTGACTGAAACTTTTCCAAGGCCGTGAAGTTATTTCGTCGCACGGGCCACGCAGGTATGTCAAGCAATGGCGCTTACGTAGCTTTCTGTGCGCGCCAAATTTTAATCGTTGCTTTGTTGTAAAGTCTTTACAATATGGCCAAACTTGCAGAGAACGTTAAGTACGTGGACGACCTCCAGCAAGCGCTTAAAGAAAGCTTAGCTGTGTTTCCGGTTAGCTAATTAAAATCTGAACAAAAACTAATCATCGAGAACATCGTGGAAAGGAGATATGTTTTCGGACAGTTACCGAAGGGGTTTGAAGAAAGTTAATCTTTCAACTGCTGCGTTGAGTGTTCAAATTCTTGAGCTCGAAAGGCCACGGATCCTCTTCTAGTCCCTTGGTCATTGTCACTTCACCTCTTTAGTCGATAGTTGAAGACCAAGTTAATTACCTTTGATCATTGGGAATCGATGCAGCTTTCATTGGGGAAAACAAAACCAAAGACAAAGAAATATTGGATGGAAAGGGCGAGCTTGCCTTATTGCAAATGTCTGCTTAGTACAGGGTTATCTACCCACATCTAATAAACAAAAGTTTCCACGTTCAGCATTTCTTTTTAATTTTTCAAGCGAAGATTAGATTAGATTTTGGGCGGGCGTGCACAAAAAAATGCGTAAGCGCCAGTTGTTCGACATACCTGCGTGGCCCGTGCGACGAAATAGCTTCACGGGATTGGAAAAGTTTCAGTGACAGCAAATTATACAAAAAAATCTTGAAAGATTTAGGCTTACATCTCATCTAACGTTTAAAGCGACATATCAATGCTTTCAACCATTGTGTTTTATACGAACCTCCCAAACTTTTAAACTCGTTCTCTTGTGATACCTGCGAAAGTATTTAGTATAATTTCCGGTAAGATTTCGCGGACAATCTGATCGATTTCTCTTACATTGTGTGCTGAGACTGAAACTTTTCCCCTCGGTCAAAGCTTCGTCGCACGGCCGAGACAAACATAGCGAGCAACAGGCTTGTTCAATATGTGCATGTTAAAACACACGAAAGGACTCCAAACGACACTTCACTCTGATTGGGCAGAGAAAAAAACAAAGATTTTCTGGCACCAATCAGATGCCAGAACGACTGCGACCGTTTGGAACTAGTCTTGTAGGACAATGTCCCCAGGGGCTCTTCTGCCCTTAAATTGAAATCGACTCACTGTCCCTGGGTATCCGAGGATGTGGGCGACCGTTCTCTTTTGAAAGATACGAGAAGTGGATTTTTATATATTTTGTTCAGTAGTGGTTGTGTTCTATTAAATGCCAGTGTCTCATGAGAATTTGCTTTAGGTTTGGCACTGATGGTTGGTATTGTGTAACAAAAGGCAAGATTCGTTGGTTCGTCTTTTGTTTCTGTTGAAGAGCTAAGTTCCTGTTTTTTAATTCACTTCTGAGGGGGTTGTGCTAACGAGGTCCTCTGGGTAGCCTCTCTTTAGCAAATGCGCATCATTTGCAATATTCCCCTCGAGTTTTGTTTGAGATGAGTTTGTTCTTAGAAGTGTAAGGGTCTCCCCTTTTATGAAGTCTTTTTTAATTCCTTGTGGGTGACAGGAACTAAAGTGTGTATACTGAAATGTCTCAGTTTATTTAAAATGAGTACGCACATCAGGGATTGCGTCTTTTTCAAATCGTTCACTTTTGTTGATGTACAGCTATTTTTTTTACTGTCTTGATCGTTAAGTTGTCTTGATTGATTTTACTGTGACAAAACATGGCGGGCAACAGCATGGAACAGAATGGACTATGCAGAACAAGCGCGAAGGGCCCATGTGACTAAAAATTCAGTGATAGCTTCAGACGTATATGCTCTTGTAAAGTAATATGAAATTATGCTCTCCTCCCCCGGATTATCGCTTACTGAACTTGAAGAAGCCATTTCAGATCAAACCCCATGAACATGAACGGTACAAAATGGCGCCTTTTAATGACATTGACCAGAGCCAGTCCCAGGTTCCCGTCGCTTTTAGCGTCAGGATTAGTTACCAGTACTTTGAAATTTTGTTGTGTTTCACTTAATTTTGTTGTGTTTTAGTTTGCGTTTGTGTATCAGAAAATTTTATTTTATTTTCAAAATGATTGTTGTGTATCAGGAATTTTCGTTGTGTTCTGAAAAATATTTTAGTGTTCTGGAAAATTTTGTTGTGTTCTCTAAACGATTGTTTTGTTCTCGAAAAGATTGTTGTGTTCTCGCAAAGATTGTTCTGTTCTCGCAAAGATTGTTGTGTTCTCGCAAAGATTGTTGTGTTTTAGAAAAGAAATTGAGTTGTGTTTTGCCCCTATGGGCCACCGTACGTGTTACACGTAAGTGTCAGTCCAAAAAATCCTCAACATCCACTGTTGTTTGTTTGACAGCATTTATTTTCTCCCATAAAATTATCACAAGCTATGTTCCCTATGACTTAGCCAATTGCTTACTGTGTGCTACAACAATCAGCTGCATCACTTCACAATAACACTCTCAAATTTTAGATGAAGTGTACGTGTAAATATCCCACTACAATGTAAACATGCTGTGAAACATATTTAACTTATGCATGCAAAGTAATCATGAATTCTCCTTATCTAAACATGTACTAAATATAATCATATGATCACATTAATAAACTCAGAGATGACTAGTCCTTAGTCATGCATTTGACAAAGCAGCAACTCCTGGAAGGGTTTTACCTACAAATGGGAACAACAAGACATCAGCAGCTGAGTATCACTGTGGTACAGGTGACCAGATCAACAAATTTTATTAAACACAACAACAGCAACAACAACAAATTTTATTTAAGCTTAATAAGAAAATTACAATGCTTGGGCCCGCAAGTAGCTAGGACTATTTGACACGGCCACAAGAGGGGAAAATAAAAAAAAGAAAAGAATTCTATAGAAAATGAATATTTATATGTAGAATTATAATATATAGACGAACAATCCTAAAATAAATCTAGTTTGCCGTGTGGCTTATAGACAGAATGAAACAGGAGGGCAGACTGTAGTATATACTGGAAGTACACACAGTTATAATTTTGAGAATTGTACTCTAATATCAGCAATTCTTATATAATCATCCTCTTTTTTCAGAATTTCAAAGAGTTTTTACTTTATTGCGCTTTTAAATTGATTTTTTTAAAGTGGTTTGATAGGAAGTGGAATACTGTTCCAGATCAAGATGCCAGAAATAGAGAAGGCTCTCTTCATATCTTCAGTTCTAACTTGTTCAACATAATAATTTTCATTGGTAACAGATCTAGTCCGGTAACTGTGGACAGAAGCCAGCTTTGTGAACATATTCTTAATGTTATCAGGAACAAGATTATTGTGGACATTGTACATTAAAAGGCTCATTTGCTCAAAGCACAAGAATGATATCGGCAACTGTTTAGTTTGTAAGAATAATGGAACTGCATGAGCTCTTGGATCAGCGAAGAACATTAGCCCAAGGGCTCTCTTCTGAAGAACTAGTAGTTTATGAAGATGCGCTTCAGCAGTGTAACCCCAAGCACAAATGCCATAGCTGATATAGGGTAAGATTAAAGAGCGGTATAAAGTGAGAAGTACATGATGGGGAACAAAATGTCTGAGCTTGGCGATAATTCCAATTGTGTTACTGATTTTCTGACAAACAACAGAGAGAGAGAGATCTTGTTGAATGCCATCACATACATCGTGTGTTAAAACATCCCCATATACATTACAAAATATTAATAAAAAGTGAAAAAAAGGTAGGGCTACCTTCTAGGAGTTCAAGTGAAGCACCTCCCCCAGTGCTGACATGACTGACAAGATCCTCAGTACCATATTTGGCACAGCAAGTGGCTGTATCCCCTCCACCTAACAACAACATTGAAAAATAATGCAAAAATATCATCAGTCTGCTCTAGTCTGCAATGACCTGATACTGAGCTTGGACAACTTGCTTTATTATAAGTACCATCAAGAACCAAGAAGTTCTCTATGGTGATAATAAACACCAACTACTACTTAGGATAGCCACACATTAGACACAGGTATTTTCTTAAGGCTAAGTAATGATCACGGCAGACATATTCAGTGTTGATGGAGCATGTACCTATTATGGTTGTGTTTCCAGCCTTTGTTGCTTCAACGACTGCATTCATGAGACTTTTCGTTCCTGCCTCAAATTTGGCCATCTCAAATACACCCATTGGACTTCAATGCAGAAAGTTCAGAATGAAAATAATGACACAAGTAAAACAAAGGCCAAATGTGTTACAATGATGTGTTCTTCAAATACAAAATGAGCATTTTTTTAAACCAGTAACTAAATCATCTTTCTGTAGTATAACTTACAAAAGAGGAACTGGGGTAAACAACGGACAGCATTTCATGCCATAAAGGATTTTAACTCTCTTAGCCAAGCAATCAGGCAATTCGTTAATCTTAATATTTTTAAACATAATACTTGTGACTTAAGGAATTTCATACCATGTTATTTTAAAATCTGTGATCCATGTGAATTTTAATTTAATGTGTTGTTTCTTTTTATATATTTTATATATTTTTAATTTTAATGTACAAAAATTTTTTTTGTTTTGTTTTTTGTTGGAGATCCTTTTTGAAAACCATATTTTATATTAAAAAGTCATCTCAATAAAGATTATTATTATTATAGATATTGATCACCAAAATTAATGACCGCCCCATTTGTGACATTCTCAATGCAGTGTGGAAGAATGTTAACAGCCTCAATTCTAAATTTAATATCAGTGTTGAGGCAAACCAGCCCACAAAAGCTAATAATCACAGGGCACAAAACAACTGTCCTGAACAATAAAATGTGTATAGATCTTCAGACTAAAGAAAGTAAGTTAAACAGTTCTCTGCACCCTTGTTTGTGCTCTGCCTTGTATCAGAAAGAAAACGGATCAGTATACAAACTGCATTTGGCTACCTGCTGTGTTCACATTTTTATGCAGCCACTTTTTTCTCGTTGTGAAATTATACTTATCAAAGCCAAGAAAGTATTACTTAATGCCATATTCACTATGTAAGTGAACAAACTCCAACTAACTTCTAATTTCAACACACTACTGCGAAAACTTCAAAACTAGTTGGATGAAACTAGGTAAACTTACTCCTCCCAGGTTCTCAAATTATTGGTAAAAGAGTACTTTCAGTTGGATCATCACAAATAAAAACTGTTCAATATCACAGATCTTACTGTGCACTTACCCATTCCACACAATAGTTTTTGCTCCTTCTATAACCTTAACGAATGTCTTGACACTTTCTGGACCAATGTCTAATCCCTAGTGAATCACATAATTTCATAATAAAAATAACTCAATACACAAATTTCAGAAATTGTCCACCCTCCCTCCCAAATATATTTTCAATCCTTCACTTCTTGGAGGGTGAGGATGCTTTTTTAAACTTCTGTCATCGAAAACAGTGCTCAACCCCTTACCAATTTTTATGCAACAAAGAATGCACAAGATAAAAAATGTGCCCTTAAAGTCTAAAAATCTTAAATTATCATTACAAAGTAATAATAATATCATAAGGATGTGTATAAGGATTTATATTTGTAATTGATCACAGGTATACCACAAAATCTTTGGTACACATAGAGATTATGGAACAAGCTCAACAGCAAACCCTGGTTAGCGTGAAGACATGTTAAATATGTATTTTCCTTATGCAAGCATATCAATGCTAACTATAGTGTATTGACTTACCATCCAATCTGCTGGGATTCCTGATGCTAAGGTGGCACTCCCAATCTGTGTATTAGTGGAAACAAAATTTATATGGACAATTTTATGAGATTAAGGGTATTTGAATTAAAATTGAAATGAATTCTTTAATGGAGTCATTCACTGCATACAATACATAGGTTAGTTAGCCACTCCCCATGAGGGCTTTTCAGGGCCAATTCCCACCCATCCCACCCCAGAGGAAGACATCCATGACACAGTAATCTCGTGCGTGGGAAATTAACGTCCCCTACCCCTAACCCTGCAGGAGACGGGGCATACAGTTTATTGGTCCTTATCCAAGAAGACTACATTATCTATCCATTTCTTGATTATAGAAAGGTAGCAATTTCTCCTCACTTATTTTAAGACCACGAGTACTGGTCTGCCCAATGCACTAAATTGGTCTGGCCAGTGCACTGAATTGTTCCTATATTTTAAAATAATGGTTTCCCTAAAGTGCCTTTTAATTTTTGTGTTGGCAAGAGCAACTCATTATTTTATTGTACACATTTTAACCTTAAAAACAAACACAAGAAATGCCAAGAACTCTCACATATAAAGAATACTCTCCAGGTGTACATCCATTTGATGCAGAGTAGCATTGTTCTTTGCCCAAGTTATCTTTTGCCCATGAACAGACAACTCAAGCAAAGAAAACTAGAAACAAAAGATCAGAGTAATGAAATCCTTGTGGCACTGTTACTCCTCTCATAAAAGAGGCTTCACACATGACTGAAGATCCTGATGGACAATGTTATAGCAGAACTACAAAGCAAATATGGCATTGTATAACTTGCCTCTGCATCCTCTGCAAATTTGCTGGCTGTAACAAAATCAACAGGCAAATGGAGGGTCACTCCTTTTTCTTTGGCCTTTTTATAGAGGTCACGAACTATTTTTGAACCTTCTTCATCAAAAAGTGACTTGCCAATCTAAACAAAAAATGTATTTGTTACATAGGTCATAGTCTTACAATGTCATTTTCAAACTAACCATTTCCCTAAATAATTCTTTGCAGATCTTATATTTATATAACTGTAGACAGAAATCCAGCAAACTCTTGTTATTGTGACCACTGTGTCACCAATGGAAGTCAAGTCGAATTCCATTCTTGTCAATGCATTGATAATATTTTGAACTAGTGATGGGGGGGGAGGGGGGGAGGGGGAGTGAGTTTGTTCATGATTGTTTTATAAATAAAAAGTGAAAAAACTTCAAGGTTACAGAGCATCATTTTATATATAACATTCATATCTTATTTTCCAAAAATACACCACTGCAGGAATTGAATCAAGAGAGAGAGCTTGGGGATGATTTTTTTAATACCTCCATGTTACTAAGTACTTTAGTGAATGTGTATGCCATTCCACCTCCAATGATCATCTCATTTACTATTTCCAGTAAGTTTTCAATGAGCTGAATCTTGTCAGCAACCTTGGCTCTAAAAAAAAAATATATCTTTTCTGAATTCACAAAAAGAGATCCAATAAATTTCCCCCATTATTTACACCTTTTTGTCCTTTAAATTATCCCTGGATATACATTTGGAAAATTAATGGCAAGTTATATTAGAGATTTAATCAATCTGCTGAGAATGGTACAGGGACGGCAGAGACCATTTTAAAGTGATAGGGCAAGAAAATCTGGCCAAATACAAACAAACGCTAAGAAGTGTTCATCATTTATCTCGTACAGTTTTACCAAGCCTTTAGCTTGACACCTTTTATTACTTTCAAGTAGTAAAATCCATATTCTGTCCATCTCATCTGGAGCCCTAAGAAATAAATCCCGGCAAAATAAAAGTGGTATGGGGGGGATGGGGGAGGGGGGAGGGGGAGGGGGGAGGGGGGGCAAAATAGGACTCCAGACATCATATAGGTTCATGAATGCTTTTTTAAAGAACCTTTGTTGAGACCAGGAACACCACTTAATCACTTAATTTGTGTCTGGTTCACCGGCTCTCTGTTCATTAGGATGTATCAAATAAATTCAAAGGTCTGATACTAATCCTGCTGTTAAAAGTAAACAACCACTGACAGTAATTACAGTAAGCGACCTTCATTTTCTGAGATAACTTGACAAGTCCACCCTTTAGGAGATATTGTTTACTGCTATGGGGTAATGAGTGGTACTTAAACCCAAGGCTGGCCTTATTGATAAGTTGCTATTTGCCTTTGGTGACAATTGGAACCTGGCAGTGGTAGGTAACATCAAATAAGAAAAAGCAAAATCAATGTTACATAACTTGCACCTTTTGTTTACTCAGAAGTGCTTCCTTTTTTCAATTGACATATTTGAGGATGTTTTTATTTAGATCCTTTGGATAGCTTAAATATTTAATTGCAACTGGAATTTTTTATGTTTTCTGTTGACTATGAGAACCCTGGGAGCTTCTCTTCATGTACTGAAAGGCTTCATTAGCTTTGAATTGCTTGTGGATGTTGAGGAAATAATGTTTTTGACCATTAAAACTGAGCACTGCGTTGTATCCTGCAAATTCAATTCATCCTCTACTATAACAAGCCTAACTTATGTTGTGATGTTTGTGATGTGAAGAGACCATATTACAGGGTTCTTGCACTTTTTCAGGAACTCAATTCAAGGACTTTCAAGGACTCTTTAGGTCATTTTCAAAGACCTTGGCTCTCAAATTCAAGGACCTTTAGCATTAAAAAGGAGCTAACAGAAATAAAAAACATTGCGTGCAGGACCCGCCAAAATGTCCAATAAGCATGACTTCAGACATACACATCAGAGTGATCCCCTGCTAAGTAACCAAGGTTATTTTCAATGTACCAATCAGGTACAAAAAATTATATTATATGAGAAATGTGTCAAACATCATAATTGGACGTAGGATTTGAAAGCAAAACTTGTTTTTGTGATTTGTGCTAGAAACTTACAGTTTCAAAACTGAGAACAAAAGAAAACTTCAACTTTGATTCATCTGCACTTATTTAAGGACCTGAGTCTAAATTCAAGGGTTTTCAAGTCCTTGAAAACAAAAATTAAATTTAAGGACTTTCAAGGACTTTCAAGGAGCACAGGAACCTGATATTATTTTCTTTTTGTATCTCATGAAGGAAGCACATCATCAAAGCATGTCTTCTACATACTACTGTTTGGTGCCTGGTTTTGTTTGAGTGTTTCCCCAGATATGTGCCAACAAATCAGAGGAAACCCATGATGAAGCACTTTACACACCAAGAGTGCATTAAGCACATGAAAAATTGTGCTTACTTCATTAGGTTTTTTCAGTTTTTTTTCTTTATCTTCAATTATAATTATTAGTACCCACCCTCCTAATATGGCCAGGAATGGTCTATCAGGTTTTTTCAAAGCTTTAGAGAAGTAGAATAACTCTTTTTCCATCAGAAATCCTGCAGCCTTCACAGTGTGATCAACCCCCACCATGGAACTGTTGATAAAATAAAAGAATTTAGATTAAACTCTGTTATATCGAGGATCAAAAGACTCAATAATCTCTTCAACCCTTTGGGCTCCCAAAATCTTGTTATTACAGGTAACTGTCATTACTGTCTGCCGTAGGATTCTTATGATCACCTTAGTTCTGAGAATTTGGTTTTGGATTCATTAATAATCCCCAAATTGATGTTTTTTAATCTCATCTCTCTTAACATTAATTGAATTGATATTAATATTGATATTGTAAAGAGAAATCCTGTCTTGGTCACTCATGGCAGTGAAAGGGTTCACATGGCTGTTATCTCAAACAATTTCACATCAAAGGCAGAAATGTTTTGCATGGATAAATATTTTCTTTCATAATATTATAATTATTTTATAGTCTTCCTGAATTGAAGAATTATGGTTGTCATAACATGACAAGATGGATTTCAAAGAAAACACAATACGGCACAAATTACCTGTGAGCTCTGTGAGCTGTGCCAAAAGCATCATTAATGTAAATGTCTCCAAGTTTTGCTAAGGATTCACGAAATTCTTTTACTGACTCTGGGCTTGCTTTAACCTGACATTGTGGCCAAAGATACTGAAACTACTTAGTATATATAAAATCAATTTTTCAAATCAGTTTGCTTTGGCATGTGTTTCACTAACAGCCACTTTCTGTGTGAATAAATTAGTTGCACTATAGTTATCATAATGTATTTTCAAACTCATTAATTATTCATGATGTGATCATTCAACCAAAACACACCAATAGGCCATTTTACAGTTGTGTGCTTAGTTGCCAAGCCTTTGATTCAGAGTGCGGCTAAAGATGACCTTGTTGTGATAGAGACCTGTATCTAGTTAGCATGATAACAAAGTGATTTACATTTGAAAGGAAGCAAGGTTTGTATCATAACAAGGTCATCTCTAGCCTCACTCCTGTTCAAAGGCTTGGCAAGCAAGCACACAACTGTAAAATGGACTATTTCATCACATGCATGTGGTTTGAAACTCTGGTGAAACACTGGAATGATGTGCTATCCATGAGCTTCATATAATATCAAACCCTTGAGTTAACTAGTTAACTTATTTCTTTAACAACAATCTTGCTGAAAACATGTGAAAAACTATGATTAGTGAATATTTCCATTTTCTTTTATAATTTTCTTGAGGCATTGAATGAGAAGCTATTTCAAAAAATTGTGCATTGGGTTTCATCAGAGTTTCCAAACATTGGAAAACAATAAAAGTCTGAGGCCTGTGGCATTGTGCTTTCATTAGCATTCTTGTGTTTGGAAACACTGATGAAACCCTAATATGCACTTATTTTGAAAGAGCACATATAATATCATTGTCATCATGATCATGTAGTCTCTATGCTATTCACTATTGGTACAGTTGGTCATCTAACCATTTTCATCATTAATGTTGTACCATAATAACATAAAGAATTCAAATAAAAAATCTTACATCATAAATATTAATACAGAGATAACATAATTTCAGTCAGACTCATTTTCAATAGTAGTACATTGATCTACCTTCTTTCCTTCACTACTGACACCTTTGCCCTCTTCCTCCACATGAAAACGTAAGTTTTCCAACAAAATCACTGAACCTAATAAAGGTATAACCAGACCTGATTACAAAAACTACATAAAAATATCCCCAAGGAATTAAGACCAGAACAGAACAGAAAAATATCCAATTAGTCTGTAAAAAAGGACAAAGTACAAATATGATCCATTGTCACTAAAGATATGAGAATTACATAAAAAAAAGGATCATTTTCATGCATACTGCACCTTTCAACCATTGGGGAAAGTGTTGATTCACCCAAAATAGATATAAATACAATGAATAGCAAAACTACAATCAATCTACACGTAATAATCAAAAGTAAAAAGAAAGTCAATTAATACCAGGACTAGGGTTTTTGCAAGCTTTTTCCACTGTTGGCCCCACACAGTCTGACAGAAACATCACATCTCTAAACAAATACCAATAATATCTATGTTCATTACCAAATTTCCCAGTTAATTATAGTATTACCTTGTTTTCTTCACGAGAATTACCCAATATAATTATACATGTGCTGCCTATCTTAGGATCATTGATTTCCATTTTCCAGTTTATTACAGGTTAAAACAGCGAAAAATGCTCATGCCAGCATTTACATGGTGTAATAAGGTAATAAGGAATAAAAAAACGATGTGGTAGCAATACAGGGTGTAGTAAGGTAACAAGGGGTAAAAAATTGTATGTGGTAGCAATACACAGACTGAGTGTAATAAGGTTATAGGGTAATAGGGAGAAAAAATGCACGTGGTAGCAACACATGGTGTAATAAGGTAATAAGGAGAAAAAGTGAACATGGCAGCAATACATGGTGTAATAACATACTTATAATGTTCCTGTGTCACGCAATCACTTTATATCACGTAACTTGTGTTAGCTAATGATGTGCATTAATTAGTACCATGTGCTTTGACATCCATTTCCCTTGTAAGTGTGGAAGGTGCAATATTATTTTGCCTTATTTAAGTCTTGGATCCTAACTACCTTTGTGCTTGTTATTAACGTAACGGTGGAATTGAAGTATGGTGTCAGGTTTTGGTACCCATGCATGGTGTAATAAGATAGTAAGGTAAGGCATGTACTAAAACCAGGAACATAGGAACATAGGAACACTGGAACACCGGAACACCCCCAGAACACTGAATTTGAGAGTGTAAAAAAATAAAATGTAGATGTAATTTGTTTACCCACATAACAGGAAAGAGCTTAGAAGCTAGAAGCAGGCACTAAATATATAGTTTCTTAATGTTTCTTATCTTATTTCTTTGTGGTATAAATAAATGTTGTTGTTGTTCCGGTGTTCTGGGGTGTTCCAGTGTTCCGGGGTGTTCCGGTGTTCCTGGTTTTAGTACATGCCATAAGGTAATAAGATAAACAACAACAACAATCTTATATGAAGGATACCACTGCTTTTATGTAAGGTTATGACCTAGAAGAGGGTTATAAGCTTCTGATAATAATCATAAGTATTATAATACCACTTCTACAGTGCTTTCAATAAGACCTGGCACCCACTGGAGCTCCGGCAGGTATTCTGTTGTGAGTCACTCGGTATATTTCACCACACTCAAGTTGCAGTCACCACGCTCAAGTCGCACTCAAGTTGCTCTCCGGTGGGTGCTGTATCGAGGTAGCCACCTATTTCAAATCTTATTGAAAGCACTGCACTAAATCTGATACTGACAATATTATCATAGACTTCAAATCTGTTTCAGACAGTGATCAGTGTCAAAGTTTCACTTGTGACATTAAGTGGGAGGTACACATGGAGAAGTTAGTAAAGACTGTAGCCATGTAACCTAATGAGTCTTATGTCACTAATGTATACATTCAATCCTTAGGTCAATCTACTCTTTTTGAAAGGAGAGGAGCAATAACACTCAGATTGTTACTGCTGACCCACAGCATGAGCTCCACAAGCTTCTCGCAACATTTGCCTTGCTTAGGAATTTGCACAAGTTTGTTCACCCCCCCCCCTTGAAAGACTGAAAGTTGCAAGAAGAGTTTTATCACAACTGTTTAGCTTATAGATTGTAAAAATTCCTAGCTTTATCATTTATTTAAACTTTTATCATCTACACATTTTAAAAATACTTTTATATACATATCTTTTAATATTTCATTGTTAATATAAATATAGTTTAGCCTGTGGCTGTAATGTTTTGGCTTGTCAGAGTTTCTATCTATTATTTCAGTATACTGGGGTATCACCTGCAGATACCTTTACAACTGCAATTGTGAAGTTTTTTGTTCTGTGTTCATGACTCAGACTCAAATTCATTTTAATGATTAATAATAATCATAAATTAGCATGCTGTAAATATGAATTACATACTTGTTTAACAGTTTCTTCAGTTCATCAGCAACAGGGGCTAAGGAGTACTTTCCTTCTATTCTACCATCAGGGCGTCCCAGGTGACTCATCAGTACCACACTCTTAGCCTCATGATCCAAGCAATGTTTGATGGAGGGCAGAGCAGCCACAATACTTCAAGAACAACACACATCTCGATGACTCACATGAAATGTTGAAATGTACCTCGACCTTCCTCCCACCCTCCCCCCCCCCCCCCCCACGCTCGCCTTTCCGGAGATTAATCCAGAAAGGTGGAAGATATCTTGTCAACTTAACTTATAGACGTTACCAGAATTCTTCGATTTCCAAAAAGTAAACAAAATACAAAATCACAAAGAGGTCATCCCGCTCTAAAACAGAGTTTGTTATGCTGTTTTAAGTGCATTGTGTACCTAATGGGTAGGGTGGGAGGGTGCAAGCAAAGTACATTACGTATTCAATTCATGAGTCGGTGCACGATCTCTCATACCGTTGGTTATTCGTGATCTCCTTTCCTTTTAAGGGTACGTTAAAGTCCACTCTGTAGAAGGAAAGAGTCTGTGAGTATTTTTACCGCGGACAGCAATATTATACTCTTGCACTAAACTCAGGAACACCCAAATTATGGGTACCGGTACCAGAAAATATATAGCACTGCTCAGATAGCTTACCTCATCAAAACACGCTTTCCCCTGCAATCCACTGAGCGAATACTCAGTTTGTCAAAAGACATTATGAACCACTCTTATAAACAGAAGGAGAAGAGGTTGACAAAAATCTTACGATCACCTTGTGATATTAACAATGATTTATGACCTTTACCAGTGGTCTGAAAGATGTACTGGTCTCTCTCCTAGAATATGTCATGTAGAAACAAACGATCCGTCCGCAACTCGATCCCACGCAGAAATGGCGGCTGCCATTAGTTTTGTGAGTAAGGCGAATCGCATTTCTACACGTTATTTGCAGTCCTGTTTGTTAAATTTTAGATATTTTCACAAAAGATGTTCGCGAAATTGCAATATGATCGCCAGCAAACGTCCGAAGCACAGAACAGAGCTCGTTCAACCACAAAATGGTATAGGTAAGGTGGATGAGTACTCAGCACATTTGACGTACTTGCACGTGTTTGGGGTTTTTCCTTCCTTCCTTCCTCGGTTAACTAAGTGACAAATCTGTGGAGTTTTATGTAGTGAATGACAATGGCATGGGGAAGGCTGTGCTCCAAGGAAAATTGAAGAGAGCCTAGTGCTCTGAAACTGTGAAATCTAAGGTGCTCAGCATAATTATGTTTTTTGTTTTTTGTTTTTTTTTTTTTATGAAAAAACTAAGATTCTTGAGTCGCCCAAGAGCTTAAGTAAGGCGCCAGGGGCCATCGGACGCTGCTGGACTACAGCCGATCACTCCAGATGCATGAATTTCAATTTAGACTCGTCATCCTCAATTTCAGTTTTTAGAATAACAATTAAATCACTGTCATCCAAAAAGTAATAAAAAGACTCTAAGCAGAGAAAAGTGACTGTAGGAATCAGACATTTTTGCATTTTTTCCTATTTAAAGTATTTCTTACCCTTCAACTCCCATGAGTGACTTGGGGCAGAATTTCTCCTCACGATGTCAATTCAACATCAAGCAGACAAGTGATGAAAATAAAGTCAATTGGGGGGGATTATTAGTTGATCAAATACCAAATTCTCTGGACCTGCTTAAGAATTGTATTGCTAGCAGTGAGGATAATTGCTAATGAGATCTGGGAGTGAAAGGGCTTATTAAAATGATTAATTTCAAATAAAAAAATGTAATGCAAGAATCAGTGACCTTTAAAACCAGAGTTACCATGAAAAGTTTTTCAATGAAGCGAGTAAGTCAGGCTTTTAGAGCATAAGGATGTTTTGCAAATCCTGCTGGTCAAACAAATTGTTAAGATGAAGATTGCGTAGAAGTTTTGCTTTTTAATTAACGGTTTTTAGGTAATTGTTCTTTGTTGTGGCATGTTTATTATACATTTTATATCATGTTTTTACCTGATGACTATTCTAATTTGGTATTAACCCATTAATGGCCGCAGCTTTTGTGGAAAACTGTGTTTTGAAGCTAGTCGAGCAGATTTGGGGTCACTGTTGTGGTTTTAAAGCTCAAACTTACCAAAAACCCCTTGACAGCTCGTACACTCGACGGCCTTTTGATCCAAATGCAAAATGGCGGCCTGAAAATCTCGGGCACGCGCAGAAAGCAAAATTTCGAGATAGTTTTTGGGTTGAAAAGTAATGCCCCACTTACGACTTTTACTTTTTTCTCTTTCTCCTGCCCTTTGTTTCCCCTCTCCTCTCCTGAAGTTTCTCCTCACTTGCTGGAAATTTAGTAGGCTTCATTTTGGTGTAGAGATTTTTTAGGAAACTACTCATTATTTTCAAAGCACATGCTCAGAAAGGTAGGTGGGTAATGGAACAAGATTTTCGTGCAGATTTTCAGGTCAAAGTTACATGGTTTTTGGGCTATTTCTCCAATCTCCTTCACTCAATTGCACTCATTCTGGTATCATTTGTAAGATATTTTCAACCTGTTCAAGTACGTGCTCAAAGTCGTGCTCCAGGGTTAAAAGTGATGACATCACAAGGCGTAGAAAGGGTGTGGGTCCTCATGGGCACATACGGGTGCACTGGATGTCAATAGGTTAAGGAAAAATATGTAGAGAATAAGGATTGAAGATGGAGAAAAATCAAAATTGAATTGGTTTAAAAACCTGTGGGCCAAGGAAAAATTTGAAACACAGCCTACAAATGTAGGCAACTGTATTTTCTCTGGAAGTAATTGCTAACAATCCAAAGAGACTCTTATCAGACAAGTGTTTTGAGGATAAACCAATATTATAATTGCTTGTGTCTAATGATTTAGATCTAACTAAAGAGCCCATAATGTTTAAAAAATATATATAATTTTGCATTTGTATGCAAATACTTATTCTCTGCAATAGCGTGTCAACAGTTTTTGTTTTCTCTTAGTCTGAATTTTTTTTTTGTTTAGTAAATTAACCATTACACACAAAATTGTTCCAATCTTTTCTCTTGCTAATCTTTGGATACTGAAGAAAATGTCTGCAGGTAACACATACACTATTAAAAAATGTGTACAGTCAACACACACAAAATAATTTTCTCAAACAAACATTTGTCATTTCTGTTTCCTGAACAATTTGCTTAAAATACCTTTTATTTTGGTACAGTGGAAAGCTGTATCTATTTTTTAAATTCAGTACAGTTATGCTACTTTTAATCCCCTGCTCTTGTTGACAGAAGCATCTCTAAGGTTGCCATAGTTCAGGAAAAAGTGAGGAAAAAAATTAAATTATTCAAGGTCAGGCAAAAGTCTGAGAATTCCACTTTGATGATATACATTCGTGAAAGAAGTCAGGGAAAGTGGAATTTCAAGTAAATATGAAATCATTCATCTTGTCTTGGTCCTCTTCATAATGAGAGATGTGACACTTCTATTCATGTTTTTTCCTCTATTAATCATTGTTTTCTAACATTTTAAATACTCTTCCACAGTAGATTTCACAGACATGTAAAAAGGTGTTGAATTGGTAGAATTTAGTGTAACCAAATTGAACAAAATTATGTTGTTGGGTTCCCAAGAAAATGTCAACTAATTCATGTACACTCTTTACAATGTATGTGACTTACCGAAAGCATAAAGTTATGGGTGAAGAGGATGGCTTTGAGGGGAGATTGCAGGCCTTTATCAGGATTCATTTGTAAAATTGTCAATTCAGGTGGTCTGGAAAATCTATATATGTTAGGGAAAAGTCAGAGAATTTCAAAAAGGTAGGACTGTGGCAACCACGATCTCACCAATGACTTTAGACCCATACAGATCTTGTGCATTTTATGGACATCAATGGCAGTCAGCTAATATATTTTGCAAAGAAAGTATCAGATAAATTTGTATTAGTGGTGGAAGAAATTAAGAGTCACGAGAGGCCATATGTTACTACAGTATTAGCCAATGCCTGTCATATTTAACTACATTTCTTGAAAAACAAGCTTTTTACATACCAAATACAGGCAGGCAGCTAGGATACCCTTTTAGATATAGTAACTGCTGTAAGGGATGATTCCTGCATGCACTCAGCCAAACCAAGTTTTTCAGGTTTTTTGGCCTAAGGGAACTGTAAATGAGTTCTTGTTCAGTGGTTGTTATTTTTCTTACCTTTTTAGGGTTTGGAGATCCCCATGTGAGGTTGTACCCAAAGATTTCCTGCAGAGCTTTTTCAGAAAATCTTACTGATAAAGATAACTTTTCAAAGGTACTAACAAAACAAAATTATACATGGTTTAACATTTTCCATGGTATTATATAATACTATTATTTATTTACATTATAAGGTTTTGAATTATGATTTATGAATTGAATTACAAAATTAGTGTTATTGACAAAATTGTAATTTCTTTAAATCTAAGGAAGAGGATTTTGAAGCAGGTGATACTGTGCATATTATAAGGGAAAGCGAAAGAGTTATTGGTAAGTTGAAACTATGTCATTGATAAGAATGTAGGATTTATGATTAATTCACAGAGATAACAGAGTTTTTTGGTAAACTCTTTGTAGAACAAGGTGTATTACTTACACTACTTGTAGTTTCGTAGACTATGTAGCCTTCAAGTTTTGTTGTTAGCTCTCTGCATGTGGAAAAGTAACAAGCTTGGAGAAATTTTTGGGTGCTTCTATATGAAAAGACATACCATAAGCAGGAACTTTTTCTATGGTTCTTATTAGACCAAATAAAACTGTACGCGTGCATGTTACATTTCAGTGGTCCTTGTTAATATATTTGGTGTTTCTAGATCCTTGCTAAGTAAACTAGGTTCAGATCTTTAAAACTATCAATTTTCTTTAGGTAAAAAATGCAGGCTCTAACTTTTATTTTGAGTTTGCCACAAGAGCCAGTAAGGTGATCTGGATCCCAACCTATAACTTACATTTTTAGGATATAGAACTACCTGTTTAATGATTAACAAATTGTTTGTTTTCACATCTTAGGTGAAACCCAAAGGCATGAATTTCAAGCAGAAACCAGACAATTATTGGACATTGTAGCCAAAACACTTTATTCTGAGAAAGAGGTACAGTTGTGTGTGTATGTGACGAGAAACAGTACCTGTTTCAATAATATAACCAACTTTTTACAGAGTTATTTTTCACAACTTTGACACATACCGGTAATGCATGTTACATGTATGGTAAAAATTATGGCAATAGATAATTATACCAAGATAATTATAGATAATTATGGCAATAGATAATTATACCAAGATAATTATACTGAACTAATGCAGTAAAACCTTCATGTCACAAGATTTACATAACATACAAAATAATACATATTTTTTCTCACTTTGTGCGATTTGATAACCTTAATAAAGGAAAATGATAAATTTAATGTAGGCACAATGGATGCTTGTTCAAACAGAGCACCAAAAGATAAACTGCTCCAGCTATAAAACTATACAAAGACTATTAATTGGGAACATGATCATTGACAAAGAGTGACAGCAGGTTACATTCTTATGTTGTAGCCATGATGATGAATTACAAGTAACTTGTTTTCTTAACCTGGTGCAGAGCTTTCACTTCTTGTTGTACCTTCCAGGAAAGTACCTTGTTGTACCTTCTAGGAAAGTAGACAGAAGAGTGACCCATCATAGAAATGCCTTCCCCCTCCTTTAAATAAAAGGTCCACAACTTACCTGAGTGTCGTTTGCCTATGTTTATTCAATTGACCATACACTAATTTCAGAGTCATTTTCAATCACTATAGGTTTTTATTCGTGAAATAATATCCAATGCATCTGATGCACTGGAAAAACTTCAATACCAGTTCTTGACTGGAAAAGATGTATTTGAAAATGAACTTCCTCTTGAAATAAACATTGCAACAAATCAAGACAGAGGAACTCTGACTATCCAGGATTATGGCATTGGAATGACAGAAGAAGAATTGTTAGATAACTTGGGCACTATTGCCAGGTCTGGATCCAAAGCTTTCCTTGAGGAACTGGGCAAACTGGAACAAGGAGATTCACGAGAGAAAAGCATTATTGGACAATTTGGCGTGGGCTTCTATTCTACATTTATGGTGGCTGACAGAGTTGATGTGTTCACTCGTTCTTTTTGTCCTGACAGTAAAGGATTCTTATGGACTTCTGATGGGTAACACAAAACATTAATGATAGTCAATCCAATTTTTCTGCTCAGTTAATTCCCTGTAGTCATGTTTTCTCATCCATTATATTTTAATAATAGCTGGTCAATTTTTGAAAAAGTGGCTTCTTTCACCAGTTCTTTTAATTATTATTCTCTGTTTGTTTGTGTCTCTTGCACCATGTTCAGTGATTCCGAAGCAGTTGCTCACTGCTTCATGAGTTTATTTTGTTGATACCAAAAACATAATTGCATATCAATTGGCACAATAAAGCTGTCAAATTAAATTGATTTTTTAATTGAACACAGAAACTACTGGTGAGCCAGAAATTGCTTTGACTCCTCTGAGAGTTACATCTTTCTTTCTTTGTTGGGGAATTCAACAAAAATATGAAATTCATGTCATGCCCAATTGTTTCATGTGTGGAAAATATCAAGGAGTTTCTGGTAAAGAGACGAAAGAATGGGTGTGGCATAAAACACACTTTTAATTGGTCCAGTTTACGTATGTGGAAACTTATGTAACACTTCATCAATTGACTTTTCAGGTCTGGTTCATTTGAGATGGCTGAGACAGAGAATGTAACTAGAGGCACAAAAGTGGTCATGCATCTTAAGGATGACTTTAAAAATTTTTCAATCAAAACAGCAGTTGAAGGTTGGTGTACTAAACAATTTGCCGTCAGCAGACTTATTACATTCTGAAAAAAAGGAATTGGGCACCAATGATATGAAAAATAGGCTCAAAATAATATACTATTCAAGAATTACATGTTATGGTTTTTTGTTGCTGGTTGTGGGACAGTGTTAAACTCTGTGACCATGCACAGAATTAATGCATAGTTCTTGATAATTAATGATACTAATCATTTCTTCTTACAGATATTATTAAAAAATACAGCAACTTTGTGGGTTTCCCAATATATCTGGATGGCACATGCATCAATACAATTCAGGTATGTTGATGATATTTGGATTTTTCTATTATTTTGTTTTTAGTGATAAACTATTTCAGTTATGATAGTAATGTGAAGAGATGTTGATTTTAACAACCAACATGTTTTAAATAAAAAAATTTTTTTCCTTGCAGCCCTGATAGCTTGCAACAATGAGACAATCACTTGACTTATTTACTAAACATTGGCTGACCCGAACAGACACATACTAAAATTGCAATTCCCATTAGAACAAAAAGTACAAACTGTGCAAATCATACATGCCTTTCTATGCAAAGTATTCAATTAAAAAGGAGCTGACAAAAAAAAGAAACCATGTTTGTAATCACGTTTATCTAGCATAGGTATGCACTGGCTATCCAGCTGGATTTCTTCATGGTATTCTGACTGGGAAAACTTTACCTGCAGCATATTTATCCTGGGAAGCAGCTGCTGGGATAATTTTCAGTTTGTTTCACTTTCCACATCATAGAACTCTTTCAAATCCCTTTTACCTCATGGTGTGATGGAGTCATACTGTTAGGTTTATGTATGGACCTAAAAATGTCACTAACTTGACGTTGGTCTGTTAGACAATTTATTTAGATATTAAAACTAGGATTCAATGCTTTACCCCATCAGAACAAAACTAGGATTTCTTCGGTCCCCAAAGTCATGCTATTACCTTCTCTTCATATTTCTGGGGTGACTGAGACAAAAAGCAGAAATTTTTACCAGAGTACATATATCCTATGCGCACGTTAAAATACAAACAATCAGTATAAATACTCAGTGATACTACATTTAAGAAGAGATTTATTGTCCAACAGGCCAAATTGTGTGGGTGAATTTTACAAATATTTCTGGAGTACAAATATTGTGTGATGTTTGTACTTGTCTTGTGTGTTATTTGTACTCTTTAAAGCGCATTTGGATAACCAATTGAAGTTATTGACATGATACCAAATGGCCATACTCTTAAATCATCAAGGTGGATTTTTCCTTCTTTTCACTCCATCCTTGATCAAAATTAAGCTTTGTGAACCTCACAAGGCAAAGAGCACAGTTGCAGAAGAATGCTCAGCTGGGAAGAAAGTCTTTATATCAACCATGATGTCAGCGACAATGATAAATATGGAAATATTTTGTTGCACTGTGCACCTGATATTTTCTTGTCCTTAAGGTACATTTCAGATGATTTGTTTTGCAACCATTTGGCTATATTTTACACATTTGGTAGCTGAGTTACCATGTTTTGAGGTTTCACAGATTTCATCTAGCTGATTTTTACCAGGTTTTGAGATTTTGAGGCTAACTTGGGCACAGATTGAATTTCCAGCATCAATTTGGCCATAATTTTGCAATAAGTTTTTACCATTTGGCCATCAATTTACCTGACTTTTGAATAAACCTTGTCTTCAAACCTCGTCCTCTGTCTTTCGTAATTACCCATATGGTTTAGTTTTAGTGTCCCACCAAATGCTTTTATAATTATATTGGAAGGAGGTGGCAAAGCTTTATTACAATTGCCAATGCCAATTGAAACCATTTTTTCTTATTACTAAATTTACTTCACTTTGAGATGTGTTGTTTGAACATAAACATGTATTCCAGTAAATAGTCTACTCATACATGATGGCGTTTAGGTCACTCATAAGATTGTTGTAATTTTTGTATCCCATCTTTGAGAAGGTAGAAAGGTGTATTGACTTCATTAGCCATATTTGCTCTGTTTTTCTCTTCTTCAGCCTTTGTGGATGCTGGATCCAAATGCTATAAGCACTCAAGAACATGAGGTATTAAAAGGAAGGGACATTTTATTTTGACTTGATGATTTACTGTTGAGTGTATCAATTAGAATGGACTCCCAAATATCAATTGAAACTATCAAATTAAATTCAGTTATTAAAACTTATAAATTGAATTCAGTTATGCAGCTGTAGCAGTCAGCAGAAGTTGAAAACTCATGGTATTTTCATATAGAAAAAAGAACTTATTGGGTGTCTTTTCTTGCAGCCACATCATGTCATATGTAGTTAACATTCCCAGAATAGATATACATGTATAAATCAAGAACAATGTAAATGTGATTTTCATACTTTCAGATTTGTTATCAGATAATTGTAAATCTACTACACATTTTTTTTAAATCTGGATATATCAATTTTTTACTTCTTTTGTTTAAAACCGCTTTTTCCTTACGTTACTTTCTACAAAGGATGTTGCACATGGCTATTGCAAACAGTGAATAGAGTCATATTGCTAAGAAGTCTGCATAAAGTACTTGAAAATTTCTGTTTACAGGAGTTTTATCAGTTTATTGCTAAGAATTACGACAAGCCAAGATACACGCTTCACTACAAGACAGATGCTCCTTTGAACATCCGCAGTATATTTTACATTCCGGAAACTGTTCCACAGCTTTTCACAATGGCAAACACAGAATGTGGTGTATCTCTTTACAGTCGCAAGGTCCTTATTCAATCCAAGGCAGACAAGGTTTTGCCAAACTGGTTGCGATTTGTAAAGGGAGTGGTGGATAGTGAAGATATACCACTTAACCTCAGTAGAGAACTTCTTCAAGATAGTGCCCTTATAACTAAGCTCAGCCAAGTGCTAGAGTCACGAATTGTCAAGTTTCTTCAGCAGCAACAAAAGAAGGACAGAGTTAAGTATGAAAACTTTTTCAAGGAATGTGGTGCTTTCTTCCGTGAGGGAATAGTGAGCAGTAACAGTGAAGATGTTAAACAAGACATAGCCAAGCTGTTGTTGTTTGAGTCATCAAAGGAAAAGGCTGGGGAATTAACCCCACTTTCTGTATATGTATCACGCATGAAACCAACTCAGCAATATGTATACTATTTGTGTGCCCCAAGGTAAGATGACCTTATTCCACTGAAACACTAAAACATTTTGTACCTCTTTAGTATAATTGAAAAACAAAACAAAACAAAAACAGATTGACTATACTGAAACTGCATGTATTTTGGTGCCTAGAGTGAGTCCCTTTTATTAAGAGAATGGAGAAAATGGGTGAAACGTTAAGTCAAGCTTAATCAAACACTTGCAGAATTTCACGTGGTACATTTTTGTTTACAGTCTTCATGTAATCTTGCATGTTAAAATACATCTTTGCCACTGTAGTTTCACTCCCACTTTTTGACATGGTTATTACCAGTGAGAGGATTTACAAAATTTGACTTCAAATTAGATTACTTGGAACCTTCTACATGTAATTGTTACCTCAAATAAATACCATAGCAACATGTGCTCACACTTCTTACAGGGAGCTTGTCATTTAGAGTGTCAGTCGTCATATCATGTTATTTTTATAGTTATAATTTGGATATCTCAACAAAGTTGAAATGGTAAATTGGCCACCGTAACGATTACAATAACTGACGTTTTGAGCGTTAGCTCTTCGTCAGAGCGAATAGAGGAATTGTGGGTTGTGTGTGCTTTTAAAGGCAGAAAATGGAGCTACATTGGTGGGAACATGGCAACGAGAAAAACGTATTTGTGTTTTTCTCGTTGCCATGTTCCCACCAATAACGCAGCTCCATTTTCTGCCTTTAAAAGCACACACAACCCACAATTCCTCTATTCGCTCCGACGAAGGGCTAACACTCGAAACATCAGCTTTTGTGATCATTACGGTGGCCAATTTACCATTTCAACTTTGTTGATATATCCAAATTATTTCGTTACTCCCACCGAAGCAGCCCCAAACAGTTTCTTTCGAAACTATCAGCCTTTATTTTTATAGTTAGTTGTTAATAGGTAGTCTTCCAGAATGAATTTTTTGATTCAGTTGCTAATGAAAAAAACCAGCTCATGATCATACAGGACGCATACACGGTGTGAACCTACCACGACTGATGTAAACGTCATCACAAACCTGACCAGCCTTTATGCATTAAGTCTTTACTGCTTTTTACAGGCTATGATAAGATAGCATTGTCTTTGTTTGTAAGACCACATCTCAGTGATTTTTGGAATTTATTAAATTCATTTAACACTCAGTTAAAAAAAACATTTGGGTGTTATTTTAGAAATGATGATGATGCATTCAATTTGTATTACCATCATCGTAATTGTCATCACTGCTTTTTCTTAATTTTCAGTCGTGAACTTGCAGAGACATCTCCTTACTATGAAGCCCTAAAAAAGGATGATGTTGAGGTGGGTTTTATGATTCATTAACGCACACATACACTTTTCTTGGGTAGGTTTTCTCCCACTGTGTCCCACTTTTTTTCTACGTGATGCAACAGCCCTTTTACATGACCCGAGAAAGTGTGACCTTGTCTTGCAGTGTTTCCATCACAACACTGCAAGGTTGAATTTCATTGATTTGGTATCTCTGCAACGAAGTCATTCATTATCTATAATTCTAAACAACAATAATCTTGCGTTTTCCTCTTTTTCAAGTAACTAGCCTGTGTCTGTACTTTTTTCTTTTTATTTTTTGCTTCTCTGTTCTCGTGCAATTGTAAATTTGAAAAATACAAGTTTTTGTTGTTATTGTTTTGCTTTTGTTGTTGTTGTTTTGTTTATGCTGTTGTATCTTCAAAACATTGTGTCAAAATTTATCCATTATTCTTGGTAAGGCTTGAGTATTTTGTGAGCTTAAACAGTACAGTGACTATCATGTTTTCATGGTACAATAGGTATTGTTTACTTATAATGAACAAGATGAGGTAACTCTTCATTACCTTAGTAAATTTGATGAGAAGAGAATCATGGCTGCTGAGAATTACTTTTCAGTTGAGAGAGAAGTAAAAACATCAACAGACATAATTGATGCAGATAAGACATCTGGTAAGTACTTTGGTCTCCAAATTAACATGACTAGCTCAATTCTGATTAGCATAAAGCACCCAGCTAATTTCAAACCCAAGTAGTTTTTACTCAAGTAAAAGTCACGTCACACTTACAGCTAAAAGTCACCTACAGAAGTGACCTTACCAAACATGCTTATCAGGTTTGCCAACAACTCTGCCATGGTGCAATCACCTTCACGGTTCACAGCTTCAATTTTAATGGTATCAGAAAAACAATTTGCTAAGCTCAGTCTTCAAAAGTTGAACTGTTATGAGAACACTGAAGCAATTAATTGTTTACTGTTACCATAATAATTTATTGCTGTGATTGTAGACTCGCCCACTCTGACATCATGCATTGTTGTAATCACCTAGTGCAAGGTGCTTTTAAATTTGATGAACTAATTTTGAAAATGATTGAAAGTTTTTTTGCTCAGATTACCTGAGTTATTAAAAATACTTATTATTCACCTTGAATAATATGAGAGACATATACCTCTGACAGTTGGTTGGGGAGCTCTGCTTCAAAATTACCCTATGGTTGGTTTCTGACTAGTTACATGGATATAATCTTTGCTCCAGATTCTCTAACAGATGAGCAAGCAAAAGACTTAGCAGACTGGATAAGTTTAACCTTGGGAAAGGAAAAAGTCCCTGTAGTTAAGGTTTGAATTTGTAGTTCAGCCTCAATCATTGTTTTTAAATTATGGAACGTGATTTAGTAAGACAGCCCTTAAATCAACCCAAATCAAAACACTCATTGTTCTCAGTTGTCCATATTTCTCACAAATCCTCTAGAGGAGATTGTGAAAAGTGGAGAGGTCCTTGTATAGGCATTTCTTTTTTGATCCTTGTATGCAATAATGAGATGTTATTGATTATGTACCAGTCAGAAAAAGTTTAGAACATTTTTCTCAAGCTGTCAAAAAGTCAGTCACTGTCACCAACAACAGTCCTTTTCTTCATAAGGGTGCCTCGGGTTACCGTAAATGTAGTTTCATCATTGGTTCATTGTTCACAAGTGAAAGCTAACACTTTCATTCAAGATGTGAATCATGTGTGTCTAATTTGTGGACAGGTATCCAAACATCTGAGTCAGACCAGTCATCCTGTGATGGTCACTGTGCCTGACATGGTGGCAGCTAAACATTGGCTCAAAGTCATGAAAGCACAGCAGCACCAGGATATCGACAATACAAAGTATCACTTTTTTCAACCTACATTGGAGATAAATCCCAGGTATGTAACTAAGCCAAGGTTGATACCTTTTACCTGAATATGTTCCCATACTTCTTATAGTTAGTTAGAGTTGTCTTCACTTCACGTGTCCAATCGTGATTCAAATGAGGTGCTCAGGACTCCTCATAATTATGTTAGACCTTATGGCAAAGCCACAGAATGTGCCAGTGATGCTGACCGTTGGTCTTTTTTATGAGAATTGCTCTTCTTTCCTCCACCACAAGAAATTACCCCTACTAAAACTGTTTTCAAATGGGATAAAATTCAACTGTGTGTGTGTCTGTATATATATATATATATATATATATATATATATACATACATATATACAGACACACACACAGTGTGTGACTTGATTTTCGTAGTGCTCAATACATAGAAGTAGAGCGAAGTATATATTGTGGGAGGAAAAAGACAAGTAAACTACAAGTTCATCCCTACAAGCCTGTTTCGTGGTCGCCCACTCATCAGGGGATTTAATGAGAATAAACTTTACCATTGCTTATATACAA